>NW_010293932.1:0-2539 GCF_000700745.2 Antrostomus carolinensis
TTGCAACTTCATCTGCCATTTCCCTCAGGACACGTGGATGCATCCCACCAGGTCCCATGCACCTTCAAGTTCTTTAGGTTCTTTAGGAAAACCCTTACAGGATATCCTTCTCCTCTGGTATGGTCACTTGTCATCTTGTACCTCTGATTCTTTGGCTCTTACCTACATGAGAAGTTTTGTAGGGTCAGGATGGTTGGCTGAATGTTTTGCAAATATCATTGCTCTGTCCTACAAAGAAATCAACACTGGCTGACCCTCATGGCTGTATCTTGCCGCAAGGGCAGAGGCTGCCTGTGTACCATCATGCTCAGGAGCTAGGAAGATCCAGCAGATCCTGTAGCATGTGAAAGTAGACTATGAGTATTCCTGTCTTACTGTGAGGAAACTGAGTCAGGGAACAGACACAGCATGTCATTTTTTTTCATTAGATCACCATTCCTGACAATTTCCTCTAGACATTTACCATCCGGAATGCTAAAAAAAAGGTTCCTCATTTATCATGCACATTTGTTTAGCTCCAGCTTCCTGCCACAGAAACTGTTGTTTGAATTTGCTTAGGTAATAACATTATGCAAACTTTCTGCATAGTTGTTTTGTTAATATTTTGGTTAATATTACTTGCCATGTATGTATCATTCACTTCCAATTCCAACAATAACAAGCACAAAAATATTAACTCTTATAAATATAAGATAATGTAAATCAGATTTCTAACAGCGTCATGTCAAACACTATAACTACTCGAGTTAAAAGAAAACCCATGCAACTCAAAAAATGTATCAGACAGCAGTCAGATAGGGGAAGAAGGATTCTCCCGGGTTTAGAATTGGGCACTGTGAAGTAGACCAGCAGTAGACCTGAAGTAGAAAAGAGAAACCCTGACCTACAAAAGTCAACACATTGAGTCACTAGCTGGTGACTCAGTAAGTCTTTAGAATCTGGTAGTTCATTTAATCCCTGGATTTTTTTCAGAATGGTAGGCAAAGGCATGAAGTCCTTTTTCCCATTTTCTAAAAAATACTTGAGAGTACTGTGGTTTTGATGACTCTTGTTTATAAGAAAATAAATGCTATGTATTAAGAAACACTGATGTTGCATGCAGGTGCCAGCTGAAAGTGGATACACTGCAATATTCTACACAAGCTGTTTACTCTTTCTTTGAAAAATACATTTCTCTTGGTTATGCTGAACTTGTTGTGAGCTGCTTAAATATTGGTTAGATATCACATCAACTTTTAAAAAGCTTCAGAGTTGTTCATATCACTAACAAGATCTCTGAAGTGAGATTTCTGTAAAGAGGAGACTTGGCATATATGTCAAACACATTTTCTAAAGATTCATCCAATTGTATAAATGTGTCTTGGGATCAAAGCTTTGGGGAAAGGGAACGAGTGACTTCTAAAAAGCAGTAGATAACACCTGAGAAGGGGTTATTTCATAGTGCTGTGTCTGAGAACATGCCAATTCTTTTTCAATCTACCTGCATGGTATGAAGACATGCCATATAGATTAAAATACTACAGAAGGTTCAACTTAAACAAAAATAAAGACCAGAAAATCAAACACTTGAACGCTGCCTTTAAACCATTCATTAAAACAATACACATAAACCATGCCTTCTCCATTAGATATAGTGCATGTGAAAGGCCACCTCAGGAGTTTGAAGTTTTACACATACCAAAAGAAGAAATAAACAGGAAGTGTTTTGAATATTTTTATAGTTGAAACTAGTTGAGCATAGTTGAACTCTAATCTGGTGCAATCATTGCACAGGCTGTTCTCTGTACTGCTTCTGTACTGAGCTGGTGATGGCTCTTATAGTGGCTATAGCAGGATAAATTAATTCCCAATGGGGTGGGTTCAAGCCACAAAACACAGGAAATCAAAAAGACATCCACTTTCACTCAATAGCACTCCCCTGCACTCAGAACTTTCCCGGGACAGAGTTGAACCATCAGGAACTGAGGTTTTATAGTTGCAATCCCAATTACAGACCAGTAATTTTACATCACTTCAAAGCTGTGAATATGGGATGGCACTTGAAATCCTCTCCAGTTTATGGCCATTCCACGAAAGGGAAGTCAGCCAGTCCCTTTACTTCAGTCTGTTTCAATGCACAGACCTTTACATTCTTTGTTCTGAATGGGTACAGACCCCTTCGAAATTTCATGTGTACGTAAAGAGATATAACGTATATGGGTTTGCAATCTCTGTCATAATTTCAAAAGCCTTGAGAAGCACACATATATTCCCACAAACACATGCACACTCCACAGATGACTGGTTGAAAATTACATGTCTTTTTTTCTAAGATAAAGAACTCTTCTGTGTCTAGCACCATAATCATGCACCAGATTAGAGTTCAACTATGCTCAACTAGTTTCAACTATAAATGAACATTGAACATGAACAATGCATTCACAAAGCAGTGGATTAAGGATGATCCATCTTTTCAGGTTTGTCTTGCTTTGGACTGTTGATTGTTGAATCCTGAGCATAAGTCTAGTTTGCTTTCCTTTCTGAAAGGAGATAACATTCC
>NW_010293932.1:2571-8239 GCF_000700745.2 Antrostomus carolinensis
TTTGAGTGTCATATCACAAGCTATTGAGATGCAGCTGCAGTTTAGGTATTATTGTTTATTATTTATTTATTTGTTATTTATATTTATTACTTTATTATTATCTATACACAGGCCACTGTACAGAACATAGTAGCTGCAAAGATATCTTACAGACTAGGCTGTGGATGTAATAAAATAGCATTTTCAAGTTTTGGGACACTGACACTTTGGGATGGGTTGTTTCTTATAGGCACTCAGTAGATTTACTGAGTGAATTCATAGTTGCTTGTGGACAGCCACTGTTTAGGCATCTGTCCTTAGTAAGGACTCTAAACCCTACTGAACTCGCTGGGAACCTGGCTGATGGCAGAACAAGATTGGATCAGGCCCGTGATTTTCAATTTAAAAAAATTAAAAAGAAAATAAAAAATCAACAAAAATTATAATTCTTGCTAAATTTGCATTATAAATATCTGCTATGAATGGAGAATGTTGAAATTTTGGCCTATATGAATATATTTTATGCTTACTCCCCCATTCTTTTCTGTTGTTTCAGCTACTTCTGTGTGGTTGCAAGATGCAGAGCTGCAAGGGATTAAAAAGCACAATAGAAGGGACACCTGCAGTTTCTCATCAATTTTTATAGACAGCAATATCCTTTTGACTAGGCTATTTTAACCATCTTGATAAAATCATATATTCCTTCTACAAAATTCCATAGGATTTTACAGGAAGCTCCACAGACTGCTGACAAGTGCTTGTTGTGCAAAATGAACCACATATTTTCTCTGTTACAGTACCAGGGTATCCAGGAGCAATATTATTAGCTATACACTATAAAAAAAGTGTTGCACACTCTATTTCAAAGGCAAACAGTAAGCTCATACAAAATTTTTTGTAAAATCTGTGGGATTTAAGGCAGGATTTTCTTCTTGTGGTCCAAATGAAACACTGAAATTCTGTGAAGTGAAATCAAACTTCAGAAAAAAGAATAGTTTATCTTAAATTCAGGTGGACCTTCTTCATGAGGCTGTGATTTAACTTGCAGTAACTATATAGAATGCAAGAGAGCTTGCTAGAGTAGTTACTACTGTTCTGAGTTGCTCTATTTGCACTCCAAATTCTTCTGTTTATTTCATTCTGGTCCCTCTACACTTTTGATATTCACAGCCACTAAAGAGAAAAATATAGAAAATAGGCAGAAGATAGTGCAGAGAGCTAGAGGAGAAAGAAAGCAGAAATCATGGAGTGAGTAATGCCTACTTTGTACTATTAGCCCACCTACAGCAAAGTCACTGTAAGTTTGAAGTGGTTTGTTACTAGGGGAGGAGAAGTTCAATTCTCTAATTCCAGGCAGCAAAAAGCCTTGACTGGAGCTTGGACAAAAGGGGAAATAATGTATTGAATACTCATAGCTTTTAGTTGAGAAATTAGAGTCCTGGACTTGAATTCAGTTTCTTCATGTACCTAGTGACAATGTCAAGCCACAGAGAGGTCACCTGGAGCAGAGCCTTGGTTTTCCTGCCAGTTTAGACTGTCATGTCATCCCTGCAGGCTCAGAGCTGGCCAGAGAGGCACTGCCACCCCTCCTGGTGGCTTTTCCTTTCTCATGCTCCACTTCTTCCCATGTGCTTATGTGAAAGTTTTCATGACTGTGTGCTGCACCCAGTCAGGGAACTGATTTTCTATTTTAGGGAAAAAAAGTATGGTGGAAAGTAGTAGCAAATGTTGTGGTTGACATAATCAGATGAGGGCATTGTTTATGAGGCTGAAACTGTTCTGTTTTCTAGATACACTTGATGAATCATACTAGCATCACAATGTCCAAATATTAGAGGTTTCTGAGTAGACAACTGGCTAAAGTGTGGAGGAAAGCAAGGAATACACAGGATTACTTAGGAAATTGATAGAAAAAGTAAGTAAGAGGAAGGAAAAAGCAGCTAAAATAAGCATGGGATGAATAGGGAGGAAATAATATGAGGCCGTGAGCAGATAAGAGAATGCCTCAAAACAGGAAGAATAATGCCAGCACAAAAATGGCAGGAAAAATGGCAAACACCAAAAAGCAATGGAAAAAGGTCACTGCCGAGAAATTTCTGAGTGTCTGTAAGCAAAAGCACACAAATATGAAAACTGGAGATCGTGGGGAATGCATGTTATGGCTGATGTGTGTCCAACTGTGATTCTTTCTGTATCCAGGTTATCACAATAGAGGGAAATGAATATTATTCCACGAGTAGCATTTATATACCACCTTTTTTTCTTTTAATTCTATTTCCTTTGTGTACATCAGAGAACTATAATTAGCTTTCGACAGGGTCAGCATCTTTCAGACTGCAACATTATTTGACCAACGAAACCACTTCACAATCCCCACCTCAATCAATATTCAAAATAGTCATGAAGTCCGGAAGCTTTAGGCCTTGCTGATGAGACCCTGGGACCTTATCCCTTCACATAAAAGGGAATGTGAGCCCCATTTATGACATGCTAGGAGAAGGTTAAGCTGTTATGTTGGACCTTGGGGTAATTAAGGTGTAGGATGGGCACTCAGTACCGTAAACTTCACATCCAAACATCTACATACTGAGGAAACCACAGGGGAGAGAGCGGCAGGAGAATCAGATCTCAGGAGTGTGAGAAGGAATGTGCTTCTTTTCTCCTAGACCATCTTACTCTGCCTCTACAGAGGCATTTCCAGCTCACCATTTCTTTTATTTGTTACTGTGCTACCCTGCCTTTGAATTTGAGACATGGAGAGAACAACCACAATAAAATGTTCTAATAACCACTGGGGCAGAATTTTTTGTAAGAATTGAACAAGGTGTATGAAGGTACAGAAGGGGCTAATATTGCAGGAGGTATGATTTGTAATGAAATAGTGTTACCATTTGCAGGAATAATAACTCAGTCGCAAGTTACACCTCTATGTGAGTAGTTAACATGATCCAACCACCTCAGGAATGGGACTAAGCAAGTACTGGAAGTGCTCAACTTGGGAGAAGAGGAAGTTAAGGGGAAAATTTCCAGTCTGTAGAAAGCTTTGTGTAAAGTAAAGGTGACAGTATGCTGTTTAACTTGTAATTTGGTCAGGAAAGGCAAGTGAACACACTTAGGATTTCAAAAAGTACTGTGAAACTTTTAATCACCATAGGTGGCAAGAGACTAATTTTTTCCCATCATATTTGTCCTGGATGCCTTCATCTTTAATACAGCATTTATCACCATTATAATGCTGAAATCCAAGAGGCAATTGTATTCCCCTGAGAGGAATAAGAAAGCATGAAGGAGATCCAAGAGTTCATGAAAGGGAGGTTGCAGCAGTGAGCTGGCTCAGTTGAATGGGCATGCCTTGCAGCACACAGATCTGCTTCTGTAACAAGCACAAACACTTAAAACTATCTTAATGAGAGTCTGAAGTGCTTCTTTCCCCTTACAAGCAAAACTGAGGTGGCTGATGGACATAGCTATCTTTTTTTTTTTTTTTTTTTATTTTTATTCAAGTATTACCACCCAATTAGTCTCCTCCAGGTCTGTTACCAGCAATAAGCATAAACCAGCCAAGGTAGGATGCTTCACGTTCACCTTGCCTGAAGGCACAGACTGCTTCATACTTGTTGGGGCCATGGCCTTCTCTCTGGAGCTGCCCTGACAGTACACACTTGGAAAAGAAGCGCATGAGCTGCAACCATGCTAGGTGTAGGCAAATGGTTTACCCCACTGCCTGTGGTGTGGTACAGAACAGTTTACTCTCACCAAAAGAAAAATAAGATGTGGGGAAGAGATATGCAAAGACTCACCAACAGCTTGACAGACAGCTGGAAACAGTAATATCAGCTTTTGTTCCCAAGAATTAGAAAGGTGGCAGATGTTGGGTATGAATGTAGATTTCCCAAGGGAGAAAAAAGAAAAAAAGTAAAGGGAGTTTACAGGAAAGTAATTAAAACTAAGGGGCCATACAGCAACACCTCAGATTAAGATGCATGCAGACACTAGCTATTTCCATAGTGGAGATGTGAGCTGGGTGGAGCCTGGTAGCGCAGCAAGAATCTAAGACAATATCCATAGAAAAGACACCAGTGAAGCTTATCTTGCACCACATGATGAGATGGTAAATATTCAGCACAGCCAACTAAAATGTAACCACTTAGTCATATGTCACCCTGAAAATACACCCTGTACATGCTAACACTTGAATGTGTGGATAAGAAAGGCCTATGTCAGGGCTCAAATGTAGTATCTATGCTGGAAAACACACTAGTTCAAATTAACTTAAATCATGTGAGCATGCAAAAGTTAATTCAAGCTCCGGCTAGTTGCAAAGCTCAATGTCTGTTTTGCTCTGAGTCTTTCATAATATGTTTGTTATCCAACAGCAGAAGTGATTGCTGAATGGAGACAGGACACTACCCCAGGTATTACCCCTCTGCTCCTCTCCCTGCGCTCCATTCCTAAATACTAGACTCAGTGTGGACCTGGTGGTGCTTGTCCAATAGGGCTCACACCTTTTCCATATTAGCTATATTCTCCAATCTTTCCTGTGATTCATTCAGTTTCTGTCATATCCATTGGTAGTGTGCAATTGCATAGCAAGATACTAAAGGGGACTGACTGGTGTAGCAGTGAAACTTCCAAAAAAAAGCTTAGATGTTAAACAGCTCAAGCTTTTATGAAAATACACAAGCCTCTAGAGTGCACTGACATCTCCAGATTTTTAATAGCTTATGATAAACTAAAGTTCAGTTTACAATGTTTGTTTGGTTTTGTTTTTGTTTGGGGGTTTTTTTGTTTGTTTGTTTGTTTTGGGTTTTTTTAAGGCTTGAAATTAAAATGAAAGTAGCTGGTGATTTCCAGTAACTACCCAAACTGCCTGCAAGTCTAAAGATAGCCTCATAGGATCTGGGTGGAGTGCATGTGTGTGTGAGAGAGGGCAAGAGTGAGATAGATGTATAAATAAACTCTGGGCTGCTGTTGAAGGCTCAAAAATGTAGAGGAACTAAATGCTGACTTTCTCAGAGCAGCAGAAATTAAGCTACAGGTGACTTCCTATTTGTGAGTTTTAAAAAAAATAAATAGGATTCATAGTTATCCTACCCTATCTGAACACCATGAAGTGAAACAATAACAACATACCCAACTCCTTCCACTGTGTCAGTCGTTGTACAATGCTCCTCCTGCTGCAAACACAACATCCTGGGAGCACTTTGCAATGACTGCACAGGGCATCAGCAGCTGGGCTACAGTCCTTGGGATGCTTTTGTCCTTAGGCAGCACTATAGTGCCTCTCCCAGCACCTAGGAGATGAGCAGAACACTACCAATTACCACTCTTCCTGGTATGAATGCTTAAGACAACAGACATTGCTTCCACATTCTTGTGACTGCTGGATGGATGATTAATGCACACTGGTATGGTTGGATGCTTTATGATCCCGGACCTAACATTAATTGATGTTTTTCCTGCAGCTGGTACCAGGGCTGTAACTGGAGTTAATGATGATATACACGGTGTTCTTGATTCTGGTACCTTTAAACAGGTGCCAAGCAAGCTTAAAAAGTCACTTTATCAATTTTTGAACTGCATTTCATTTGATCGGTTGTTTAATATTCCATTTCTAACATTAGCTGAGCAGATCCAACTATGAGTGTTGGTGGAAGAGCATATGAAAGTAACTCAGACTTGCTGGTTC
>NW_010293932.1:8275-14799 GCF_000700745.2 Antrostomus carolinensis
ATGTTTACATTTGCTCACTAAACAAAATACAGATTTTTAAAAGAAAAACGCAGCATTGTCTAAAGTGTCTTCTGAAGTTTATCTGAAAAGAATTCTGGGAGAGATTATTACAAAACCCTCAAGTCAAAAAGCTCTATAGTCAAGCACTGACCACAAAGACTTGACATCCAAATTCTGATCTCACAGCAGTATAAATCTAGTGTAATATCCACGGTTTTGGTGGAGCTACTCCAGTTTTACAGAGCAGTAAATGGGAACTGAACTTAGAACTTTGCCTTTAATTTTGTCCAAAAATGTGAAAGTAGAAAAAAGTATCTTTTCAACATGAAGTCCCACAGGAATTCAGAGGGTCATCACATTGAATCATTTTCCCAATTGCTCCCTATGCCTTCCCACAAAAAAATATGCAACTCACAAAACCCTCAGTGTTTTGTCAGCTCACTTAGAGAGAAAAGAATAAAGCATGGTTTGCCTGACATACACATACAGAGGTATGAAAACATCTGCAGTGTGAGACATTTGATAACCTCCTTTACAGTAGTACTGTGAAAATGAATTAGTGGCTTTTTAAATGCGCAGGTGAAGTATGACACCTATCACGTTAATACTCAAAAAAGGTCTTTAAGTTAATAGCAGAGCTCTGGGTACATGCTCCTTGATCTTTGCTAAGATTGAAGACTCAGGTTTAGATTGCAGCATAAAGGCACAGTGCTGAGGGAATCTGTGGTGAAAAACTAGTACCCAGGATGTGGTTAGAGGCTTCAGCATCCTTCAGAGTGGTGCGTCTAGTGTGAGGGCTTGTCTGCAGAGGGATTTATGCCTGATTAACTCCATGTGTGGACACTCCTATTCCAGAATAGTGGGTGGAGAACATGGCCTTAGGCTGGAGAAGCATTGTCTCTTTCTCTCAGTATTATCCTTGGCCACGACCCCAGTGATGGGTCTACACATCTGCTGAGGAAGCTGAGGACAATCTGGCAAATGAAGACAAGGATCACCTCCCCAGGCAGTAGAAAGGACCCATAGGCTGCAGTACTCTCTGAAACAAAAGCCTGGCATGATTGCTTTTACAGGACTATGGCATGCTTCCCCAAATTTCTATGCATGAGAAGGAAAATTGAAACCGGCTGTGTCCACATATGCCATAAATAGAACACATTTCTCAGGAAAAGAGCCAGCAAAAATAGAGTATAATAATTTTCAGCTCAGTATTTGCATATTACTAATGCCAGGAGAAAGTATTAGAAAGGACAATGGAAGAGGATTATTCATATTAGAAGAAAAAAGCATTGAGAGGGATCTTAGCTGTGGTATTAGGGCACTATAAGCCTTGATAAAGAAACAGCATGTCTGTGACAACAGATGAAAATTCAAGAGCAGCATTATGGTTACTTGGAATAGCTTGAATCAACATAGCCCTGAAGAGTTTAGCTGGGAATCCGCCCACTGTGGCATGTAGCCAAGATGAGCATATAAACCTCAAAATCCTTTAAGGAAGCAGGTTACAAAACTGAATGAAAAAGAAACTGAAGTGTTTTATTAGAAACTCTTCTGCTGGACTGTGGAATATGAATGGTAGATCCCCGAAGGAAAGACACAGCCCAGCCCAGTTCAAAGGCATTGGCATGACCTCATGGCTCTAACCTTCTTGGGTTTAGTTTTTGCAGTACGCATTGTTGGGTGTTTTCATTGTTGCTACCAGAGGGCCATTTGGTCTTGCATCTTACAACAGTTGTGTGGTGTTATTATGGGAATGTTTGCTGCAGAAGAGGGAGGGAAAGGAAGGACAAAGCCATTGCATTGTCTGTTTGGGAAACTGAGGTCTACATATCCATAAATTTTTCCTTTCCAGTGCTGCAGGGGAGACATAGACACAACAAACAGGCCGTTTTATTGAGACATTTTCATAGGGGATAAGATTTCTATTTCCTTTACACACACTAGAGAAACTGGCTCTGCTTAAAAAATAAGGCAAGCAGGGGATCTCTGAGTCAGTCTTACTCTTCTTTCTGAAGTAATTTTATCACCTCTGTGCATGCAAATCTCAAAAGAGGTTGTTACTGTCCGTAAGGTTTGGCTTTATTATTATGCTGAGCAGAAGAGGAATGTGGATTTACAGTGAAGGCGGGGAATGGGCAGCCAGCCAGCCCAGTTGTGCCGCCGATGACTGATAGCATGGCCCCATTGCCTACATCTCTTGTGGCAGGCTTGAGTCGCTAATTCATCTGACAGAGTAGCTCACAGTGTTGCCTGGTTGTAAAGATAATCATAAGCTGTGTTAAATTCACTAGGCTGTGATTAGAGGTAGTCAAACAATTATTCATTTTACGTAATTCACCTTATTATGCATCTAACGCTCCATCTGCCTGGGAATTAAACACATACAAAAGGTGATTTCAGTTACCTGTTCTTCACTTTGTTGTTTCACTAATATAGTGTGTGTAGACATTTTAGTGTCTAATTTTGAGTAGCCTATGCAAAATTTTGCTATCTATGATTGCTTTTGACACCATCAAGGTCATATGGTGTCATTTCAATTTACTCTGTGCCTGTGTATGTATATGGGAGTCTAAGCACCAGCAACTAGAGTCAGACCACATGTCATTGGGCCTGTGTGTCCATGGGGCCAGCAACTGGGGCAAGTGAGCATATGCAATTGAGTGTGGGATCACTAGCCAATATCAAGCAAGACTCGCTGGTGAGTAGTTCAAGTGGCCTGGGAGTCACTCTGGGACAAGTTTCTCCTTCTAGTTACTGGGGCATATGCTAAGGCTTTCATTCGATATTACCAGATCTCATTCCTATTTATAATGCTGTACTCAAGAAGGTGGTTAATTTCTAATCTTTACTGCACTGAGAGATTATTGAGATATATTGTTATCAGGCAATAAAAGTAACCATTTTAAACTGAAAGAGGATAGATTTAGATTACATTTTGGAAGAAATTCTTTCCTGTGAGGGTGGTGAGACACTGGAACAGGTTGCCCAAGGAAGCTGTGTCACATCTTTGAGCTCAGTTAGCCCAAGGCCAGTGATGTTCAAGGGCAGGTTGGATGAGGCTTTGAGCAACCTGGTCTAGTGGAAGTTGTCCCTGCTGATGGCAGGGGGGTTGGAACTAGCTGATCTTTAAGGTCCAACCCAAACCAACCTATGGTTCTATGGTTCCATTATTCTATGAATTAATATACTATGCCAACATGAAGCAAAGCATCTGATTGCATGGTCTTTAAAAAAAAAGAGGGGTGCAAAAGAAATTGAGAACTTTTTTTAATAAAAGATATAGAAAATGCAGAGTTGTCTAAAGAATTATATTGAAAGTACTGGTACCATTACCCCTAATAGAAAGTCCAGGAGGATGGTTTCAGTGGGTCTTTCCTGTTCCCAAAGGAAGCTGGATTTGAGATCTAAGTTTCTCCTGATCATAGGGCAGCTACTATTCCTATATCTCAGAGCTAGCAGAGCAAACAAGCACCTGATGAAATCAGGTCAAGAGGCCTAAGGAATATTTTCTAGGAAAAAGGAAGAGAAGGCAAATTCATTACTGAATACTTAATGCTTTCTATTTTATGACTTGATTTTTCAAGGCTTGAAACAATTCTTCTGAACATCTGGTGACAACAATTTATTCATAGTTGGTGGAAATTACCTCATCTTATGCATGATTTGAGTTAATGACTCTATCTGTCACTACAGCAATAGATGACAGAGTAGAACGAAGCAAGTTGAGGATTTAATTTACCTATTTCATAAGGTAATCAAGGTGAATTGCATCAAAAATGTGTTTCTCTTCACTAGAGCTCAGAGTTATCTGTTCACTTGAAGACATATTCATTGTAGGCATCAAAAGTTAGGCAGGGTGATCCTTTATTGTTCAACTTGCCCTAGAGGAAAAGTCTGCTTTTCATGCTATGCATTTAGTTAAACTTACTAGGTAGCATGTACAGAATTTGGTAACAGTCAATGAAGATATTACAATTGAGGTAATGTTTTATGTTTCTATTGGACTCCGGAAAAAAATATACCAATTCTGATCTATATGTTACACAATTTTTAAACTGTGTAGTTATATGAATGTTTTGGACCTCCTTTTTATTTTATACACCATACAAACTGAGCTGCCTCTGCCAAAATATTTTAGACACCCAAATAATTTTTATTAAAAGAGTCTTGTAGAGATTGCTATGACACTATATTTTAAATTGACACTTATAATTTTTCCTCTGGAGATTTTGAGCCTTTTTAGCCTGATTATCCTTTATTTCCTGGGAGACTTTTTCTGTTGTGACCCTAGCTGATAGACATTTTCTGAGCAAAATATTGAGTTCGTATAATAATAATTGGGCCATCTACATTTGGTTGATGACACAATGGAGCTCTTAAAGTAGCTATTATTTGGTCTGTTGGTATTTAATATTTTACTGTGGCAACTTCCAGTGTGAAGTAGTGAATATGCTTCTGAAACCCTTGGTCTATATTCTGTGCCTTAGATGATGCACAGAGAAACATCATGTTCACAACAAGGGGCCACAACAAGAGAGGTTCATGCTAATCATAGTGAGAATGTATTTATGATGTAATAACAAAGATAATTCTAGAGAGAGGAATGGATATCATCCATTGTTCTATGAAAGCTCCTGTCTAGTGATGCAGTTAGGTATTTGTGTTTCACACAGTTAACAGAGCAGTCTGTAACACAACCTTTGAGGTAGATGACTACCAAGTGTGAGATGTGTTAAACTCAGCAGTTCACCAGCTGGCAACAACCACTCATTACAGTTAGTTTGCACCTGCATCTGAATGCATTGGTTTCTTGTCATCTTCCAAATGAGTCTACAAGATGCTGGGGTAATTTTAAATTTTATGAAATCTTACCTGTCGGGGAGACATGGAACAGCCATGGCTAGGTACATCTGAAAAGCTCCCATGAGAAATGGTGACTTGTTTCTGCTCATAAGGTGGATGTTATATTTTTTTCACATGTGTTTGTAAGGAATTATCTTCAGTAACACCAGTTAGTTCAGTGTTGCCCAAAATATACACAATAACAGTAGAGTTGTCACAAAGAACCTCTTTTTATTTCCTTCTACACCGTGTGAGCCACTGCTTACAAAGCGGTACAACAGGCTTGTGATATAAGGAGGTTTGAACTAAATCTAACCTAAGCTTCGCACACTAACAGGTTGGTTATTCCATGCTTTGTGTTTACAAGAATGCCACAGCACTGGTCTCTGTGACTAAGGAAGGCAGGGCTGGAGCTGTCATGTTCTAAGACCTCTTATATTCAAGCTCTGCAAGTCTTTAACTAAAGCATTCTTCTAGACATTTGGTTCATGGCAGAGTTGTATTTCTGGATGGAGTTTTGAAAGCTGCACAGTTTTTCTTTTAGAAATGTATCTGTAGCAATTCCAAGGAAAGCATTTGCTCATAAAACTTGGCAGAAAAAAGGGACAGTGGTACCCAAAGTTTTTACATGTCTTCCAGGCAGTGTCTGTATTAACAATTTGATTTGAAGAGATTTTGTTTCTCTGTTTACCATGTTCTGTTTTTGTTCTTCAAGTAGTTAATGTGCTTATCAGATTTCCTTCAAAGGAAAATCAGATGCTAAATCAGATGCTCCACTCCACTGCCTGCTGGCATGATTAGGTCCCACACCCGTACATAAGCCTTGCCTGCAAGTGGGTCATCAAGAAAGTACACAAAGGAGAGGCTTCCACGTCAGCAAGAGCTCCCACAGCATTTATACTCCTGACATCAATCATTATCCATTACCTTTGGTAAATTAAATAAAATAAATAACATGCTTTGAATTATGCTTGCAGTGTATTCTGATAAATTACAGAACTCATGTCATGTTATAACACTACACTGTAAGGAATGGAAACCTCTTTAAAGCTATTACAAAGGCAGATGATATAATCTCTTTCAGAAGTTGACGGGCTGGGTTCCTCTGTACTGTAACTCCACTGAAGCCCATAGAATTACAGAAGGGATGAATGAAGTGCAGTGTTGATTTCTAAAGAACCTTGCTCAGAACTAGTGTTTAGATCTTCTGAATGTATTATGACCGTGAAGACACATGGACAGCTACCGTACAGCTTCTGGTCCCTCAGCTAACACTATGTTCATGTGCTTCATTCACCCTGTGGAAAGCTGAGGAAGCACAAGAAATAAGCCACAGAGAGGGACAGCAAAGACTGCATCCAAAAAAATACTTTATTAGAATACATTGTCCTTTGTTACTTTTTTGTTGTTTGTTTCTTTTTTAACCAAACATGTACTTAAAATTCTCTAATGGTCTCTCAAGTGACCCAAGTTTTGCTGTCAGCTTCGGAATTCACTAAAAACCAAATGGAAAATGTTTGACTTGAAATGTTCTTTGACATGTTTATTGCTTATAACTAGGAAAAGAACATTAACTTGTGCACGGCTGCATCTGCCACAACAGAGTGACAGCTCTGTTTCCAGCATTTTGCCATCTGATGGACTGGAACTGTTCATGGCTAGCATTAGTTTGGGGGAAAGAG
>NW_010293932.1:14817-15183 GCF_000700745.2 Antrostomus carolinensis
TTCAGGACAGCAAGGCACCAAGTTCTTTCTAGACTCTGCTGCAATGTCCATGAAGTCAGAAGACTCAGTACCAACAAGGGCTAGTAGGCTACAGCTAATTCCCGGACAGGTTGTCATTCCTGAGGTGTGTTCAGCACAAGGGTTAGCTTAAGTTTAGGATCAGGGACATCTGGCTTAAAAAAAAACAATGTTCATCATCAGGTCCTGCAATGTCCATGGGATTGCTGATGACACTGGTGAGCAGATAACCTACGGCCCGCGGTGAGCACAGAGCTAAACTAACTGGTATCACAGCACCTAAAATCCACACATTCTTTCTCTCGAGTAAGGACTGAGTTCCAACTCTTTTAAATATCAAGGCATTCC
>NW_010293932.1:15221-18573 GCF_000700745.2 Antrostomus carolinensis
ACTCCAACATATGTTCCCAGTTAGAGTTCCTATATGGAAGACAAGTCTTTCTAAAAAGTGACAAATTCTTGTCAGCTCTTTGTGACAAAAAGGCTAGCTCTTCTAGAAATGCGTCATGTTGAATACAGTAACCAAGGACACAAGATCTATCCCTTACACTCAAGGTGTCACGGTTTTAGGTTAAATGCTGAAGCACATGCACTCCAACATATGTTCCCAGTTAGAGTTCCTATATGGAAGACAAGTCTTTCTAAAAAGTGACAAATTCTTGTCAGCTCTTTGTGACAAAAAGGCTAGCTCTTCTAGAAATGCGTCATGTTGAATACAGTAACCAAGGACACAAGATCTATCCCTTACACTCAAGGTGTCACGGTTTTAGGTTAAATGCTGAAGCACATGCTTAGATGCTTTGCTGAAGAGCAGATGGAGGGTGTGGCTTCATGAAATAGAGTCAGCATATCTAACATCTCATCCCTGTCAAAGAGGAAAATGCACTTCCATCCTTTGTCTCTGGCATGGCTGACGGCTGCTTCTGTCCCTTCCCTTGTCCTGGTACTGGCACCCACTTGATCTCTCAGTTGGACAATTCAGGTCTCACAGGTAGGACAAGGGAGACAACAGCGAGCTGTAGCTCAGCAGTCAGAGCTGAGTCTTACCTAGTGGCAGCCTGAAACTATAGGTCTGGAGATGTGTCATAAGAATTATGGATTTACTTACATAAAAGATCAACCTACCAAGGAGGAAAAAAACTCCACTCTTTGCTTGGCTGCCAATGCATTTCTAAGATATGCTGATGGAGAAAAGGCACCACATCCTTTCCTGCACACTGTGTATCCTATGTAAAGAGCACCCTGTCACTGACTGATGGATGTGCCCTCCCCATTGCCTGCATCTCTCTCAGTAGCTTGCCTTTACCTTTCCAGCCACAACATCAATCTTCCTTAAGTGTGTATCCTGTTGAGTCATCAGGAGAGAAAGTTTCAAGAGCATTAATCAACAGAACTTAAAAAAAAGCATTTATGTAATTTGAGATATGAAATCATTTTTTCAATAGCACATATAATGTATATATTTACCTTAGTAATTCTCAACCACAGCACTTTAAGTCTGTTTCAATTTTTCTGTTCTTAATCCTGAGCATTAGAAATAATTTGGGTTTTGTTTTCTTTCCCCACTGTGTTGTGTGTTTTTAATGGTTGAAAATTAGCTTAGATTTTCCAGTTCTCAAAGATCAGGTTTAGCCATGAATTTAAAGACTGACATTGGATCTGAACTTGTGTACAGCTCAGAATGCTCAGATAAGTCTTATGGTTCAAGTATATCCTCTAAAATCAACCTTTGACAGAGCAAAGATAGCATACAGGCATCACAGGCTATTTCCTAGTTCTAGCACTTAATCAGGTAGCCATCAAAATACAGGGATGAAACTGATAAACACTAAAAATTTGGAAGCTCAGCTGCCTTAGAATGAAGAATTACTCCTGCCGTTTCTGGCATAGAAAGGGAAGAGTCATATATTTTCTTTTCTCTTGTTATTCCTTTCCAACATTATTGCAATACCTGAGGTTCCCAGAAACATCATGAATGCTTCCATACGGTAGGGAAGTGTGTTAGGGAAGTGTGATAATTTTTGTTTTACAGGCTAAGGCACATGGGTTGAGCAAAACAGCCAGCATGATAGACAGAAAGTTTGTTTGGGAGTTTGGGAACTCAAACTTTGTTTCAGGAATAACTTATGCTAACATAGAGCGTTTTTCATTTAACTTTTATACAAGCAGTTCAGGACAGATTTATCATTCTTCAACAGCACTGTCTTCTTAACTGATAGCAAAGGTAGAGAGGGGCCGTGGAGAGCAGTCTCTGTTTAGTGCTTAAGCCATGCCACTTTTTCCCTACTTCAAGTCTGGAATGTAGAACAGGCCCTGAAAACCCCCCGAAATTTCTCAGTAAAAAAAAATATGAGCCAAGATGGTAAAGCTGAAAAACTCTCTGTAGCTAATTAAAATGAAAGAGCAAGAGTTTTAGAAGCTTTAACTAGAGCACAGCAATCTTCAATATTACAAATACAACTTAGGTCACCCTATTCTCTTCAGATAAATGCAGATAGCAAGGGAAAGGGAATTGGAATTAAAAACAGTCCTCAGAAAGTATTTTTCTTGAGAAGACTCAAGGAAACTATAAAATATAGAAGAAATTTTTAACAGAATTAAAAAATGAGATTACTTGTGAAATGGATGAAATGGATTCTTGACTTTTTAAAGAATATTAGCATACCAAAATGTAGGTATTAAAGATATTTTTTTTTTTTTAATACTCATCCTGAAGATAACAAAGCTTTACCCTACAAAAAGGGAAGTTACAGAAAAGGAAGAGCAAGGCCCTTCTCCAAAGTGCACAGCCAGAGGACAAGAGGCAAAAGGCACATATCCAAATTGCAATTGAATCTAAGGAAAAAAAACCTCATGATGGGAGTTATTGAGCACTGGCATATGTTTCCAAAAAGGCCGTGGAATTTCTCTCCTTGGATACTGTTAAAACTCAGCTGATAAAAGCCTGAAGAAACCTGCCCTAACTTCAAAGTCGGCCCTGCACTGAGCTGAGGGATGGGCTAGATAAGCCCCAGAGGTCCCTTCCAACCTGCAGTACTCAGTGTTTCTGCATTCAAATTCTGTAATAGTCCAGCACAGGATAAGCTCTGTTAAATCTCTAATCAGAAACTAGGGGTCAGACACTTGAAAAACAGGTGGAAGGGTAATACATGAGTCCACTGTGTCATTGCAGTATACCAAATCCATTCAGTTTCTGTTGAGTTACACAGCAAAAGAAGAGTGAAATGCCCTAACTTAATTAACCATCTGTGAAAAAGATTTCAGCTAATTATTGTGACATGTAGTGTTGTTGTTTTGAGACAAGTGTTGTATTTGGACAAGTGGTTTGAATGACAAAATATATTCTTATTAGGCAGTTCAGCTTCACAGTTCAGTTAAATTCAAAGACATCCAAATACTTCTGGTCTTCCTGAATGCATACATCATCCATTTGAAGAAAGACTTGCTTCTTAAAATCTAGGCCAAGCAACACAAAAATGTTAAAAGAGGAGTCGCCCCTCCAGTGTTACCCACAGCAGTGACCAAGCACCATCCCACGGACTCCACCACAACAGGTCACAGGATGGGTGCTGCCAGCGTGGCACTGCTGAAACCATTAATCATACTTATAAGTGATTTTACTGTGGAAAGTTCCCAGCTATGCACTAATGCAGAATTATATATTTAATTTGGCCAAAAGCAGCCTGTTACACACCAACCCAGCACCATGATTTCACAGTTACACTCTTTATTCCTGGAAAGAG
>NW_010293932.1:18607-23426 GCF_000700745.2 Antrostomus carolinensis
GAACATGGATCCATGATCTAATAGTGATGATACACTCATATTTTGCAGATTATTTTCTGTTAAGTATCCTTCAAAGCAGTGTAAGACAAGAAACATTGTTCCACTAACCCCTAAATTGTCCCTCATTTAGTTGCAGAGTTATGTATGTACTGTCTTCTATAGAGTATATAAAGATACAAGAAACTGAGGGTCTA
This sequence comes from Antrostomus carolinensis, assembly GCF_000700745.2. Classification (NCBI taxonomy): domain Eukaryota; kingdom Metazoa; phylum Chordata; class Aves; order Caprimulgiformes; family Caprimulgidae; genus Antrostomus; species Antrostomus carolinensis. The sequence continues at coordinate 18,802 of NW_010293932.1, forward strand.
GCTTACATTACTGCGGTTATCTACATCTAATGAGCAGGGCACAGACTTCCCTGCTAGGTACATTACAAACACAGTTAAGAAGTGGTTTCTCTCTCCAGTTTTTTATTCCTTTGGGGGCACTGGCATAATGAAACGCAGTTGCTGATGGGTGGCATGATTTGAAACACAACTGAGTTTAGTGCAATCCATACTTAAAGTACAAACTGCAACATCTTGCCTAAAACATCTTTCCAAATCAACTGCAACATCTTGCCTAAAACATCTTTCCAAATCAAAAACTCACTGAGGGTAATCAAAAGTATACACTAAGAGTATATGCACTTACAGAGATTTCCTGGCCCTTGCATTAGGTTTAGTCAGCTCATTTTAGTTTGTTTAGATCTAAATGTGACTTCTTTGTTTGCTCCAGCTAAGGGAACAGATCCAGGCAAGATCCAGGCAGAGGTTTAGGTATAACTCTGTGGATCCTGGATCCATATAGTTTTTGAAATATATGGGTTGCTAAGCCTTCTCTGTGCTGCAGGGAGCTTGTGAGTTGCAGTGAACAGCAGAGGTGGCCCACACCTGGGGTGTCTTTTTCTGTGTGTGACTTGTTCAACAGTGAGATAAGATTTTTCTTCAAAAGCCCGTGAATATTGTAATTCTTGATGAGAAAATTAACAGTAACACTATCTTAGTGTTACTGTTTTGAGCAGAAAAAGTAACTAATTTTAAATAATTTTTTTCCTTTGAAAGACAAAGAAGTGAGAAAAGAAGGCAAACTACATTGCAGAACAGTTTTCACTCTTTTTTGTCAACTTCAATTCAGAGACTGCTTTGTGTGCTTTCTTACCTTTAATAATAAACAGTTATGTTGTTTTAGCAGGAAAAGGAAGGAAACTGAGTTGGAAAGAGAAAAAAAACCCCAAGTGATTGGACTTTTTTCTTAATCTTTAATGATTTTTTTTCTAGGATATTTACATGATAGATCCTTTTGAAGAATTACATTGCTTGTGAATATTTTATGAAAGCGGATCTTAGATGAAATCCTGTTGAAATATTCATTGGAAAGGTTTCAACCAATCTTACAAATAGCCTTTAGCTTAATAATTTTCATTACAGTCTGTTTTGTTTTCTAATCAGCAAAAGCAGTGAAACAGATTCCATTTACATACCAGGAACGCAAAGGGAGAATAACTCAGTGATAGGATGCAAAATACAAATGCAGCCTCAAGACACATCTGCAAAAGTAACTGGCCAAATTCCTGGTAATGATTTATATTTTAAAACGAAGGGGTTTAGCTCTTGTTACAAGTAACACTAACCTTCCCCTTAAAGGTCACTTAGCAATGTTTTTGGCAATACTGCCCTGCTATTCACCAGCACATCTATGGAAGCACATTTCATCAGAATTAGGAATATATGGTGCCGGTGTTCTCCGCTTCCTGCCTTTGTTATGCTTAAAGCTAAATTTCTGATGGACTCTTCCAACCACAACGTCTCGCAGTTCGCTGGCAGCACTCTAAGATTGGTTTAAAAGGCAGAAAAACTGGAAGTGAAGAGAGGCACCAGTTTAGAGACAGCCACATCTGACACCCTAAATTACAAGTACCACAAAGTTTTCAGGGAAGGACTTCAAGGCCTTAGTTGAGCAGTTAATTACAGTTTAGCAAGATCTTTCCACTGAGTGTATGCAAGCACCTTGCTAGGTAGCAAACACTTCAATGAGTGCTTGGAATTTCTTATAAAATATTCTCGTTTCAGATGGACTCACATTCAGTTAGGTACAGATATATTCAGGTAGAATACTCTTCCTTATTATCTGTATGATTAATGAACGTGGGATACAATGTCCTGTAGCATGAACGATCCCTGAAGGAACTGAGAGGTCTGCAGGAAACCAGCATGGGAAATGTGCATCAGCTCTAAGCTATGCATGACGTTTCCCTTTGAATTAAATAGCTGAAAGTGTGCTTGGAAGGGTTTTCCTTGGGGAATTTTATGAATGAAAATGAAGGTCCTAAGCAGCTTATCTTAAAAGTAAAATACTCTGACCTGGACAGGAAGAAATAATATTTACTTTTACTTCTTTGGATTTGACACTCTGGTGCTTATTGACTGACTCCACCAGGAATTTTATTCAGCTTTAAACTGCAGAAAAACAATTTTACAGTTAGCATTAAACATACACAGAATTTTGGAGAGGATGGGTAATGGTTATTTCCTACCTCTGCACAAAATCCTTTTGAAGTCAGTCCTTCTTTCCATTATCATCTTAATGCTTTTCCTCTGAGAGCTTAAGCATTTTCTTGAGGGGCAGGCCTGTAGTTCTTCAGAGAGAATAAGAATAATAATTCTGTAACTGAAGTGCATCCAAATTTGAAGCCGTATTCTTGGATGCCATTAAAAGGAAAGTTAGGATGCAAGCACTGGCTAAGTAATTATGTTAGTAACCATTATTTCTGCGCCATACATTTCATTCTGACAATACCTATCACCATTAAACCAACTAATTGCCTAATTCTTATGCTGTCAGTGTAAAAATTGTCAGTAAAAATACAAAGTATTCGTAGTAAGATGGTAAATATGCCATCATACAAAGTGTGAGGGTAGATCTTGCGGAGCAAAAGATGGTTTTTATGAAGTAACAGACAAGGCTGTCCTAGAGACAAAAAAAAAAAAATACAGCTAAATACAATAAATCAAACTACATTCCATCAGCCTCTTTATAATGTATGTTTCAGTAATGCTCCAAAATACACAGCAGCTGTGAAGTTCATCCAGGAAGAAACTAAACACTCTCCACATAAGTTTACTGTAGCTTGTTACCCAATACTCTATCCTTGCAGAATGCTTTTTGGAAAGTGTAAGACTTTGTAGCAATGTCTTATATTAATTTCTGTAATGGTGGAATTTAAATCCCAAATAAATGTGTTGGAAAACACTCAGTGCTTTTTGCTTCACGTAGCCATGTCACCAAGAGAAGAAGAAATGTGAGCATCTGCTCATTGCGCAGCAGAATGATATGATCAGCGCATGAACCTCACTGGAAAAGCAAAAGCCACAGCAATGAAGAAGCAGGGCAAGGCAGAATTAAATCAGGCTCAAGAAGCTTGGACATGTCAGCAAGATTTTGAGCTGGACGATTTGCCAAAGCTGATGTGACTGAAGTTTCCAAGTATTGGCAGTGGAAATTCAACTACACACACACAGGCACAGACACACAAAGAAAGACACACACAGAGATTCACAGACACACACACACAGATAGACACATGGCAGTCTCTGGCTTCACGAGCTCACGCATGCTCACCAGCAGGCACTGGGACCCTCACTCGCTTGGTGTCTGACTCCACCAGGGCAACTGCACCCCTGCTACAGCTCCAGGAGCTAGCACTAAACCCACTCCTGATGGGCCCACCTGTAGCTGGCACCTAGTCCTTGCAGCCCTCACACACATAGACGGGACAGAGAGTGAGATTACACAGAGAGAGAGAGTCAAGGAGGTATTATATCAGAAGGCAGGAGAAGGGATCAGGAGCAGGGCTCAGATGAGCACACTGGCACCCCCATTTTACATGTAACCAGCCCCTCAGTACCCCTTTCTGGCCAGTCCCCACTGCCTTCTTCCCCCATCCCCTTCCCTGAAACATTTCTTAATAAATTTTGCATAGTCCCACAGGACCATCTCAAATATCCCAAATCTTCATGTTCCTCCTGTTTTCCCCTTATCTATTACAAGCTCCAGGCTGGCCCTCGCTGAAGTTGTGCCCAGAGATTCTCAATGGCCTGTCAATTAGTGACTGGAGAATTTTGGTCTTTAGTATTATCTCTATTATCCCTCATCTATCATGTTTCTATTGCTGTCTTTGTTTATCACACCCTGTTTTATATATTATCAAGTTTACAGTGAAAAGGCCCTTGACTGGATAACTATAATGATGCAAATGTTCTCACTGTCCACATACCCTTATGCTACCTGAGGGGATTTGGTAACGTTTGCTTTATTTGACTATTCTTCCTGCAGATTATTTTGCCCCAAATGGTCCATCTACCTCAAGGTCTAGTATGTGCAACAGGAATGGGAGGCAGGATGGTGGAGATTGAATCCAATTATTGACAAGCTTGGATTTCTCTAGTAGGCAGAGAGCACTCTTTATTGCATGTTACCTTTGCAGTACTGTATGTGAGGCCACTTGATTAGGAAAAAAAAAGTATTTGCAGGAATTAATCTGCTGTCAGTTCTTCCATGATGTGAAATCACCAGGAACCAGGTGATCTAAAATTAGATCAGACATAGTTTTATTCATGTAATTGAGGCCAGAATCAGGATAGTCTAATGCTGTATCTCTAACAACTGAAGTTTCTGGGGTTACAGCTGCAAGCACTACTCCATTTCATCGTAAGAAGTGTGCAACTTTGGCTGTTGGAAATTAATGTCAGCATCACACTACTATTCTGTGACAACTGAATGTTTCCATTGCCATCCTAGATATAGTCCTATAATTTCCCTGTGCAATACATTATAAAATTCATTGTTAATGCATTTGTAGAAATTATGAAAGTGAAGGTAGTGGACTTTAAATCATTGAACTTTTTATGGGTATTCTGAGAGGGGGAAAAAGTGACTTGTTTTTACAAATGAT
>NW_010293932.1:23524-24093 GCF_000700745.2 Antrostomus carolinensis
CAAATTATACAATGGGATTCCTAGACACTTCTGGAAGAGGAAAGGACACTGAAACTTTTGCTTAGAGTGCTTTATGGTGAGCGCATTGCCTGAAGACAGAGCAAAAGGACAAACCCAGGGCTCAATGATTTCCAAGCTGACTGCTGAGTGAATGTGAGAATGAAGATCAGAAATTTTCATGGACTGTGCTGCTGTAGGTGATGCACAGAGTGGGTCTGTATAAAACTCAGCCTCTAGAAAACAGCATTGTATTTCCTGTTCTTCAGGGACACAAAATTAATGTCACAAGGGCTGCTAACTGGGATTTTCTCAAGCTGGCTGGCTTGGCTTTCACGTTAAAATTTATGTAAATGGGAAGAATTTTGCATCACACCAGAGCAGGAGGTATTTGACCGCTGCTTCCCAGCAACTCTGAAATATATATAGTTATATTTCTGGAACTTATAAAAAAAATCTCTGAAACAAAACTATTCACAGGTACCCAATACGAGAATGTAAAAGTATTTACATTCCTAAATCATACTTAGTTTTCTATTATTCCTCTTATTATTTCAGGCTTCCAGAAGTTT
>NW_010293932.1:24125-51857 GCF_000700745.2 Antrostomus carolinensis
GGGGCGGGCTGCCATTTTCAATAGCACTTGACATACAGCCACATATTCTTTTTTTTGCTACGAATTCATGCTTTGGGTTTTAAGTGCTTGTTAAACACAGCCACAGTAACATTGTGGGGAAGCATCCCAGAACGACCTCTGCAAGCTTGAAACAGAGCATTCAGAATACAATAGGCACCAGTCAAAGTTTGCCAGAATAATGAGCGCTACACATCGCACAAAGGATTTCTGTGGCTTGAATGATGCCTTTTTACCTGGAAGTGAGCTGCAAAAGGCTTGGTTTATTTATAAATAAAGCACAAATGTTTGGATGGTCATGTGATAAACACTATGATTGCTCAAAGGAGATAATTGTAAAGATCAGTCCTAATTCTCCTTTCACCAGCACCATGGAGGAGCACCTCTAAGATCAGCATTTATAACAATTTTGAAGTGATGGGAGAAGTAAACCAGGGTCAATATAATTGTTTGTCTTTTTATGCAGCATCTTTTAAGGTAGGAATTTGCTTAATGGTGGTCTCCTGTCCTGGTTTCTGTTATCAAATAAATAATGTTGAAACAAGTGTGGCTTTTTTTTTTTTTTAAGTATTCCAAATTTTGCTGGCATTAACTGATTCAGCCAAAAGAAAAAAAATCCATAAAAGAGCAGGCCTGGTTCTTCTCTCCCTTCTGTCTGTTTTTAGTGACTCTGGAGGTACTGATTTCACTGGAGTAACTCTGGAGTTAGCCCTGACTCAGCCAAGCCTTCCAATACTTAACTTCAAGTGCACAGGAGATCCCTTTCCAGTTCAACAAAGAGCTTCAGCACAAATTAAAAGTTAAACACATGATTTACTCCCACCGGAGTCCCAGGGACTGAATCATGTGCCCAAAAGTCAACCACATGCTTCAATGTTTGGCTGAATAAGCACAGAGCAACTGAACCACAGCCTTAGGCTAACACGGGGAGAAGTCTCATATTGGCATTTGAGATTTAATTAGGAAGAGACAGAGCATATTACTGCTGCTTTGGCTCTCCCCTCCCACAGTGGCACTTTTCCAAGCAGAGCCCTTGAGAGATGACGGGGGCCTAGGTCCCCAAGGGCTGTTCTTCCCCAGCTCCTGCAGCTCTGTGGCTGCTCAGCCAGGGGCTATTGGCCAGGCTTGGGAGCAATTGCCTCTCATGGGGGATCTTTCCACCTTGCCATGCTTTGCCCTTCTCCCCTGTAATGCAAGAGCTCCTGCTGTGCTTTCCCAGGCTCTGCTGTCACAGGCAGCTGTACAAGCCCCAGTCAGTCCTTCCCTTTCCCAGACATCCTTGGGTAAACTTCTTCCAGCCCTAGCTTCTCTAACTGTATCTCATTTCTACTTGCCCTGCCTGGGTAGTCTCCCATCTGCAGCCCCTTGTAAGGCACCATTGTGTTCACAGGCTGCTGCCCTCCCGGGGGTGTGGTCCCTCCTCCTTCCCTCTCCTGTGTGCAGCCCTCCTTTTCCCTTGTGCTTCTTCTCTTCCTGCTGGCAAGAGGCTTGTTCCTCCACAGCGTCTTTTCCCCACATTAGGGCTCAGTCTGCAGCCCGTCCTTTCATTCCCCATACAGGGGTCCCACACAGTCTGTATCACAGACTGCTGTCACCCCAGGGGATCCCCCAGCTTGCCCATGCCCAGAGTTATGTGCAGGGCGGAGGTGCAAGAAGGTACTAGGGTGTCAGACATGACAGCCAAACCCTGGGAAGGACAAGCAGACTGCCGCCACATCGCAAGGCATCAGCTGGAATCACGAACCAATTGCTCAGTCTACAGACAACTGCAGCAGTGCTCAGTGCTGTGAAACAGATGGCACATGGGAAAACACGTCTCTCATTTCCCTCTTAGCATTCTTGATTTTCAGGGAAACTGGGGTGTCCGAGGCCCTGCTGCCTGCCCTGTTCCTGGGGGGCTGGCAGGACGGTGCTCCCGGCAGTGAGGCAGGCAGGCAGGAAAGAGCATGTCCAGCTGTTGCGTGCTTGGTCAGAAGACGGCAATGCACACAGGCAGACATTTCACCTCACCAGCTTGCAAGACAGAGAATGGCTTTGTGCTTGGTGTCACCATGTAATCATAATTAAAAACCAGAAAGCCCAGGTGCTATCTCATCTCTCCACCTCAAGTCTTTTTTCTGCCTAGGATTTAGCTAGTTACCAGTCACAGCCTGCCTGCAGTGGCAAGGAGCTACCTGTGGATTAACAGCCTTTGCTTCTCCAAAGACCTGCACTTTGCTGTAGCCCTCTGCTCTTTGCTGAAAGCTGGCCTGTATGTAATGATTTATGGTGTGATTCCTAAAAAACCTTTCCAGGTTTAAGCAAAGTCTATTTCAGACTAACCTGGGTTTACCCCAGCCACCATGGGAAGGACTGATCATCCCAATTGGACTCCTGTTTCAAAGTTTTGAAGTTAAACCAGCATGAAACTCCATGCACACAGAACTTGGGAGCGGCCTGGGCATGACACACATATCTGAGTCTGGGTGAGTTCAGCATTTGGCAGAACATTTGCTGTGGTGTGTCAGGTTTGTTAATTGCATGTGGGCAAGAGCTGATGTAATCCAGAATAAGGAAATTATGTACAGACAAAACTCAGTTATTATTATGCATGACTGACCTCCATAAATACAGTAACAAACTTCAAGGTACTGTTTCTCAACTTTGTTTACAGTGGAATTTTTTTCAATTATGTCCAATTAATTAAATAGGTAAATATAGCATTTAACTTGAGCACAGACAGACTACAAACCATTGCCTTTATGGAAAATTACTTCGAAATTAAGAGTCACAATGATTCATAGGGAAGTTGCTTCCTTCTGCAATCAGCAAACATTTTGGCCAGCAAGGACCTTCGGGCCATACAGCATGCCTTGCAGTCCTTGTCCTTGTTGGAGTCCACATTGGTTCACCTGAGAAAGCACAGCCTAGGTCCCTTCCGTGGGAAGAGGGAGAGCACACCTACATCTCACCCAGGTACAGGCTGGGAATGCAGCTGGAACTCATCTCCAGGCATACAAGCACTCTCATTGCCACAGCATAGGCCTATAAGGTAAAAAAGAATGGAGGAAAAGGGAAAATCCAGGAAAAGGATAGTGAAATGTAGAGCCTTGGGCAGTGAGGAGCAGCAAATAAATATGGAGTATGAAGGCACAGAGCCCAAATCAAAAGATAACTGCTTACAGCCTTTTTCAGGTTGAAGCAGCAGCTGGCCTCAGAAAAGAACCACTCTTGGGAGAAACTATTTTAAACTGCCCTCGTGCTCCTGTCCTTTCACAGTGACTCACACTGTTCTGCCTGCTCTCAGCTTCAAGTCTCAGTTCTGTGCTAGGACATGGATTGAAAACATCTGGAGGCCTGTACATACCTACTGACAGCATGTTCATCTTGGCTTCTACAGAAACTGAGGGCTGGGAGAGGCTGAAGCATCCCAATTAGAAACACAAACAGAAAAAGAAAAAAAAAAAACCAACCCAAAACTGAAGTCACAAGGCAGCTAGGAAGTGCAGAGTGCAAAGTCAGCTTGTGCTTGCCTGTTGGGCCAGCAGAGTTAGGGAGTTCTCCCTTTTCCTCCATTCTTTTTTACCTTATAGGCCTATGCTGGCTTCTTTCCTAGCCACAGTGGGAGTTTTTACTGAAACTGTCAATAACCAATTTAGATCTGGACCCCAGAAAGCAGCTAAAGCAGTACCACCCAGAGAAAAATCAAGGCAAGACCTTAACACTGAAGAATTCTTTTCACAGTGTATAATCTGGGCAGAAGACAATTCAAAGACTGATGTCACATCATCCCTTACACTAGAAAGTATTTTTCAGTTAAGTCCTGGATGAAACAACTTCAGTCACGCGGTTATTTCCAGCCCAGAGCGTTTGTGCTGAAATAATCTCCCATAGAAATGGCGGTGTATAAAGAGTTGAGGAAGGAGAATGGCAAAGAGCAAGAAAATAAATGCCCTGACTCTTACAGTACAGCTGCCTTTGCGTGCAGCCAGCCAGTGTCAGCGGTTATACAGTCGCCACTGTTAAATAATTTTCTAAATTCTGTCAGTTTTTGTTATTGTAGCAAATGTGACCTCATCCTGGTCCCATGCCAGGACCAAAAAGCTGCTCCATTCACCCACTGTTGATGCAATGTCTAAACTCAAAAGGTTTCCAATAGATGTTTAGGATGGAGGTGGGAAGAAAGCAGTGCTAGAACAGCAACTTTTGACTGAAACAAAGTTTAAGGTACTTGCCAGTTTGTCCCATCTATGTTGGTAAGTAAAGGCTTATTTTTCTTCCTCTAGAAGCCCATATGTCTGTATCAATTTTTCTGTGTTTTCAGGTCTAAAAGACTTGGCCAGGAGAGGAGGGACACTTTAAAATTAGATTTAAGTCTGAACCAAAATCCTGTTTTCAAGTTATTTACTTATTTATCCTGCTTTCTTACATTAAAGGGCCAGAAGGGACCATGAGCTTGTGCAATTTGACCTCTTGCATACCGCAGAATTTTTGTGTGTTAAGTCACAAGTCTGAGGAGCATCTTCTGGGTACTTTGCTTGTGATCTGAGGATCAAGATCACTACTTGCCTTGACAAGTGTCTTATACAGCATGTTGATCACCCTCACCTCTCCTCTGAAGTCTATTTAGAAAGACAATATCCTTCATCTGACCAAAAGGATAATGGTAATCGCCTGCTGTGAAGTGGGATAAGGCAACCCAACAGCTCACTGGCCCAAAAATCACTGCTCTGTCTCTCCTATTGCCTTGTGCCAGTTTCTCCCCAAACAATTAAATTCAACAATTAAAAAAACCCACTCAGCTTGGTTTAATCTGCTGATGGAAGGGTCTGAAGAGTGCCAGAGCCCCAGGCTGAGGGTAGGGAGGGTGAAGCAAGCCCTTCCCTTACAGCAACAACCTGTTAGATTTGCTCTGCAGCTCACAGAGCCATAGCCTAAAATGGCCAGGAGGGACAAGGAAAGGCTTTTGAGCTACATATAAATCCAGGTGAAATACAGGCTCTACAGGACTGCTTTGACTTACATTTAATTACATTAACTGAGTAGATAAATGTGCAGTTGCACGCTGGGCAATACAGGGCAGGAAGAGCTGTTAACCCCTGTACAGCAGGGAGGGACATCAATAAGGTCACAACAGGTCTAATGTCTCTCTTAAGTCCTTAATTTTCAGTAAGAACTTTAGTTCCCGGGATGCTTGTATAAGCCTCCTTCTCTGAGGATTATGATTAAGAAATCAGATATGGCATGGCCATTTTTTGAAGAAATCTTCTCTGAGTGGTAAGTGGGTGTCTCTGGTTTTTTTGGCTTGGTTTGAATTTGCTGTAGTGGTTGCTTAGTTTCAGACATACCATTTCCTTGGGTCTTGGTATACTGGAAATACACCATGCTTCAGGGTAAGCATAATGAATTAAACATAATAACTGCTTTTGTGTGTTCACAGCTTATTGTGTGTGCAATGTATGGTAGTTTTCATTAAACAGGTGCAGCTGAGCAGCAGGGCAGAAGGTTACTGCGTTTCCCTGTTTTGGTTCTGCTTCATGAAGCCAGTTAAAAACGGGGAGGACACGGTGCCTGCTCTGAGACTGAAGCATGCTCAGCTGGAGGGAAGGAGTGCTTGGGGACGCCAGGACACACTGCAGCATTTGCAGAGGGCTGTCTGTGGCAAAGAGCAAGCCAGAGCCAAACCTCAGAGATGCCTATGGAACAAGCAGACCTCCTTAAAACCTAGGACAGACTCTGTACAGTTCTATTAGAAAGCCAGCAAGCTGCTGGAAGGTGTTAGAACAAGAGCAGGAAGAAAAAACGATGGACATTACAAAGTCACCATGGGTGGGAAGAAGGGTGAGTGGTGGTGGACATACTTGTTTTTGTCTACCCATCTTGGTTTTAAAAACGTGTCTTACTTCAATATGCAGTTTTGAGCCAGGTTGTCTCTACATTGGCAGTGTTACAGTAATTATTTATAGGCACTGAGTTTGCAATAACTTCATATAATACTCTGAATCTTCCAATGGCTTTATACTAACACTTGCAAGTCAGAGAGAAACAAGACATTCTCTTTTTTGAGGTTGGTATGCTTCCAAGAGCTAGAAAGAAGATGGTGAAGGGAGACAGAAGAGCAATGCTCTAATGTGCCTGTTCCTACCCCCAAACCAGGTTCAGTGTATATTGTTTGGGTCATTTGAATAACTCTCTGTCCTGACCCAGACCCTTAGTCCCTGGATACTCCAGGCTCCCATTTTGCAACCTCTCCCACCCCAAGAGTTAAGTTACACCACTCAGCTCCCTTCTTTCCCCAAGTCTTCTTCCAAACCCTGTCCCAATTCAGTCTGTCCCACCTCCCAGCCCGGCTGCAGCTCTGGGGCTCCACCACTCCTGCCTAGCAAGGGACCATTTGTGGGTACCGCTATAGTGGTTGCCCTGACAAAGTCTGCCCAGGGGAGACTCTGGGAAAAAAATGTAGGGGACAGGCAGATAGAAAGCAAAAGTCTGTTTTTAGTCACCTCAAACATAGGAAGTTTTATAGCTGACTTTTATAGCTCTGAGATTTCCTCAAAGGATACTTTTTTGCTTTCTTTTTTTTTTTTCTGTTATTTGAGTTACACCCTACACTAAAGGAACAATCTTCCCGCATCAACGTATGTATAGAGCACTATGCCAGCCATCTGTCTTCTGGCTTGGCACATTTTTCTTTCAGTGCAAATTCCAGTAAATCTTTTTTGTTTAATAGAGAATTTTATAGATGCCATAAAAACCACTTTCTCTCTTTTAGCCAAACCACAGTAACTTCATAAAATGAATTAATTTTCCATAATGCATCAGAGACACTGTGATCAGTAAAGTAGAGTGGAAAATAATCTGTTGTAAATTTCTAACATGAGAATTACAAAAAGAATGAGAATGAATGTAATCTACATCTGATAATTAGCACAAGAGTTAATACATACTTGCACTATGTCATAAAATCTCTGAAGCAGAAATAGATGATCTGTATCAAAAATGATATGTTAATCTATGTGTTGGGTTTGGGGGGGGGAGGGGCAGCGTTTTTTTGGTAGTGGTGGAAGGGCCACCTTATGAGAGCAAAAAGCTCTCCCGGCTCCAAGGCAGAGACCCCCCAGCCCAGGCTGGGACAATGAGCACTACAGAAATGCCACTGCCAATCCGTATTTGTGAGGGGAAGGACTGTCCTGAAAAGAAGCAGGTGGGGGTTAATCTGGAGGAGAGGCCATTGACCTAACAAAAGACAACCATCGGCCTAAACAAAGGACAGACAGACACAGAGAGAGCTTCGTTGGCGGAGGAAAAGAGAGAGACCCACTCCCAGTTCTACCACATGGAGTAGAAGACAAAGGCACCTGCAGCCCACGGAGGTTCAACAGCGGAGCAGAGACATGTAGGCCATGGAGGACTCCACGCTGGAGCAGAGAAGCTGAGCCTGAGGGCAAGTGTGACTGGAATTGGGACCCTGAGAGTTGCTTGCTGCCAGAGCAGGGAGTGGACCCCCACAGTGGGGGGAAAGTCTCATGCAGCCCGTGGATGCCCCATGCTGGAGCCAGGAGCTGAGCCCGAAGATGTCCGTGACTCCATGGGAAGCTCGTGTTGGAACATCTTGCTCCTGGAATTCCATGCCAGGAGGATCAGCAGAGGTGAACTGACTGAACCCCCATTCCCTGTCCCCTGTGCCACTGGTGCGGAAAGGTAAAGAAATGGGGAGCAAAGTGATTTTAGCCCAGGAAGAAGGGAGGGATGGGGAAGGTGTTGTGAGATGTGGTTGTTATGTCTACTCAGATGATTTGCAACTAATTAAATTGATTTTTCTTCCCCAAGTTTGAGCCTGTTTTGCCCATGACCATAACTGATGAGTGAACTGTTCCTGTCCTTCATTCCTAATCCCTAACCCCTTTGTTGTAACTCCCATCCCATCGTGAATGCAGGACCCCATGGTCCCACTGTGGGTAAAACCACCACAATCTAACAAAAAACATAATGCATATCTGTTAAATAATTTATTCTATCACAGGAAGTTTTTTTCTGTTGTTTTGTGTGTTTGTTTGTTTGTTCTTATTATATTAATGTAATGCTTTGGACACCCATTCTTTCTAGTCAGATCTTCCTGTTGCTCAGCTCAAGCTTACATTTGTCACTGGCATCCTGTTATGAGTTATTGACCTTTTTGCTTGTTTTGAGTATTTTTAGGAGGGTGGAAATATGATGAATGATCAAGATCTTTCTTCTGATGTTATCCTACTCATCCACATAGACCACAGTGGATTGTTATATTTGTGTTTCCTTGTCCCTGATAGGAAGTAAAAAGAAAAAAAAACCAAAAATTTTTCAGAATATTTTCAAAATCCATGATGACTGATGTGCAGAATAGAGCTAAATCCCCTACTCTTTTCTGGGGAAATTGGCTTAACAAAGAAATGGGCAAAGATTCAGCAGAAATCATGTTTTATGCTGAAAGAAAAGGTCTAAAATGTTCACATGAGAAACTTTTCAAGGCTGCCAAGTGACCCAAGCTTTGCAGAGATTTTGTTTAATTTTTTGTTGTTGTTCATAAACCTATGAATCATATTTATAACTTGGTGTAAAATTCTTCTGAAGTTTCTCTCCTACCTCTGCAGATTGGGGACTATTCAAAAATGTGCCGGTGCTTTTCATTGTCCAAAAATCAAGCGCGTTAGCCACTGTCGCTGATGATGCTCAGGTCCTTGAGCAGTGTCAGTGGTGATTCTCCTGATGACATACATTAGTCTTCCACTTTGTCTAATCCCCTGGTTCACCTCTGCATAACTACTTGTCCAAACATGTCAAAGCAGTGCATAGCTGGCCACGACTAAGGCACAACTGCTCCATTTCCCAGAGTTATAGTGTTTCCCAAGCTGTTTCTCACTGACACAGCCACTCACCTGCTCTTTGGACATATTATGAAATAACAAGCATTTATTCTAAGTAGAAATATGTCAGCGCATACTGGTTGTGCGTAGCTCCCAGGAAAGCAAAAGGCTTCAGGGATCTTCCTCAGCTCCCTCTAGTGTGTCAGCAGGACAGCAGATTATAGATATGAAGCCAGTAATAGTTTTTTTGCATTCTTAGTCCTAAAAAGCTAAGCACAGCTGAACTTTGCTCTGGCTCAAAATGCTTTTGCTCTCCTTGGGGCTTTTCACACACTATGTCTCTTAGTTTTACCTCGAATATTTTCTTCCACCAAGTAATCTTGCCTGGACTCCTAACAGTTCCAGTGTTCCTTCAGTGAGCTCCTTGGCTCAGCTGAAGCCAATGACCTAAGTTCTCTGGCCTGCAGGAAAGGCAGGATTTCAGCTCTCATTCTTGCAAACTTTCTTCACCTTCACTGTACCCCTTCATTTTTATTTTTAATTTCCTATTGCTACTTCCTAAACCTCGTTCTTTGTTGCTTGTTCATAGAAATTTGCCTCAAATTCTCCATTTCCTTGGCATTTGCTGCTCTTCAGAGGCACACTTCTTTTCTTAAGTTTTGCAAATGTACTGGTTGGGGGTGTGCGCGTCCTGTTTCAAATAACATAATCAGCCTTTCCGCTGGCTAGGTACATTCAGTGCAAAGTCTCACTGCAGAAGTGAATGTTTGCTCAGCTCCAAGAGCTAGCTGACAGTTCATTTATAATACCATGCAGTGCCCATCTTCATATCCTGGTCTGACTGTTTTATTGAGCTTTAGGTCACTTCTGAAATACTGTTTTTGATTAATGCAAATGATTCCAGGCATTTTCCTCCTGAATACAAACTGAACTTCTGATATCCTGACCCACGCACATTTTTAGTCCTTGATGCCCAAATGATGCAACAAGCACAATCTCAAAGAGTGACCTTTCACTTCACTGGAAGGATACCCAAGCCTCCTCCTCTTCATGGCTCTTTGATTGGACATGATTAAAGTGCCATGGTTTTGAGAGGGTTATTTAATATGTGAATTGTTTTGACTGCTAGTCCACAGCATGATAACGATGTGTCCTTAGTGATTGCTCCTTGGCTTGAACAAATTAAAAGCAGGAGCTTGCAGTTGTGTTCAGGAATGCAAAAGAGGAAAGAAATACTGCAAGCCTGAATGGTGGCCTGCTCTCTCATGTGAAAGGGAGGAGGTACAATACAGAAAGAAAGATTGATTTAGTCAATCAACTGGCTGCTGGCTGGTAAATGGTTGCATCTATAGATGTACAAACAGTGTTTATTAATGAAGATCTCTACTTAGAGCATACTTGTTATCTTGAGAACTGTCATGTTGTGAATCTGCAGCGCTGCTCCTCCTGATTTCACTACACGGAAGAGCCATTTACACCACAGTGAAATCCCAAACTTTCTTTGAAATGCCACTGAATAGTATCACTGTGTCGTATCTGTATTCTGACTCTTTGAGGATTCAGAATCACAGCTCCTTTGAGTGAGGAGCTTGCTGACACTGGTACTGTTTGAAACTTGATGCTTCAATTGCTGATGCATACAGCAGTCAGCTTAAGACATGGCAGTTCTGTGAATGTGTGTTTTCTAGTTACAAAAATGTCACCTCCTTCCCTGCAGGGATCAGGAAAACATTTTCTCTTTCTTTCTCTTTCTTTCCCTTCCCCACCAAAATTCATGTTCACCAGAATACTTCCTGTTTAATTTAGTTCACATCTGCTGCTTTTGCAGAGTCTTGATGCTGTTAACATTTATTCTAGCCTTTCTAAATGGTACAAAGCAATAGTTTTTCTTTGGGGTGTGGGATGTGATATCCAGAACTGAGCTACTTTCTGAAAATATATTTAGAAAATGGAATTAGTAAATGTTGTCTCTTGTGGCTGGAGTTACAGCAGCATTATTTTATTCCAGCCTGTCGGTATTAAAAAACATCCTGCAAATCAAACTGGGTGAAGGACCTTTTAAAAGCTATATGCTGTGCCTGTCTTACATTCTTAAGACACTTTGTTCTAAAAATACCTAGTAGTTTGTGTCTAAATCATTTTACCCTAGACATCTGGGTAAATGCACAGGCACATAACAATGAAGAATGGTGAGTCTGGCCTTTTCTGATTTCCTTTGAAAACAAACACGATCAGTTATAAAACAGTAACTAATAATCTGTAATGTCTTTGAGAAGGTGGTAAGAAATTAGGAGTGACTCATGCTAATCATGTCTAGACTAAACTCAGAAGAATGAGCTTCTTTACTCCTTCCGTCAGGTGTGTTTGATGGTCCATATCAGATTTTGTAGCATCATTTTGGCTGTTTTTGAGTTTCCTTTCTGCTTCCAAGTTGAAACTGGAAAAGCCTGGATGTGAACAAATATCCCAGCAGTGCTATGAATTCTGCTGCCAATGGTACTTGAACCTGAGAGTCCCCCGCTGAAGAGCTAACACCATTGTTTGGTGTCTCTCAAGTGCCATTTGACTTGACTTGACTTTGGGAGTGGTCCTTGGAGTCAGACATCTCCCTACTCACGTCCAAGTAGTGCTTTGGAGGGAGCTGGCTGGAGGAGCCTTGAGCAGAGCCTGCGTGTGAGCCAGCAGTTAATCAGCACAGATAATAACACCGCCAGTGCTCAGACTCACTCCTGGCCCTCTTGTATTTGGCAGATAGGCATAACCTTTGACTCATCTTCTAATGATGCCTTAGGGCTTATGTGGTTTGTTTCTGCAGCTCTGATACTTAAAATCAGTTTAATAACATAAAATCTGTGTCCTTCTCTCCAGACCGACCTCTTCATGAACCTTGGAATTGTATGTTGAGAAGTTGTTGTTCGCCTGAGTATGGTGAGATGTCACATCTGGAGTGCTGTGTCCAGCTCGGGGCTCCTGAGCCCAACAAACTCGTGCACTTACTGGAGCGAGTCCAGCAAAGGGCCATGAAGATAATGAAGGAATCAGAGCATCTGGTGTACCAGGCAAGGCTGACAGAGCTGGGGCTGTGGAGCCTGGAGAAGCGAAGACTGAAGAGGGATTTCATCAATGTGCATGAAAACCTGATGGAGGAGTAAAGAAGTCAGAGCCAGGCTCTTCTCAGTGGTACCAAGTGAAAGGACAAGAGGCAATAGGCATGAACTGAAATACAGAAAATTCCATTTAAACATCAGTGGAAACTAGGAAAATAACTCCTTTAATCTGAAGGTGGTCAAACACTATAACGAGTTGCCCAGGGCGGTTGTGGGGTCTTCATCTTTGGAAATACTCAAAGCCTGACTCACATGGCCCTGGGCAGCCTGTTCTATGTGACCCTGCTTCAAGCCAGGGGTTGGGCTACACAATTGCCAGAGGTGCCTTGAAGTCTCAATTGCTCAGTGATGCTATGAATTGAGAAGGATGTAAAAAGAGGCCCTTATTGCTACTTCTTACAGAAAACATTCTTAAGAAAGTAAGTCTACAATTTTTTAACCTATTTGACACATATGAAGTTACTGCTGTCTTATGCATAAGCCTGTTAGATGCTGAAGTGGAGAAGCACACAGTTTTGGTGTGCTTTTGAAAATTATGTATATAGAAATACTGTATGTATTTTATCTTTAAAAATCAATGTTAGCTCTAAGTTCTGCAGATTTTTTTCTCCCTCTCTCTCCTTGTGACAGAATGGCTCATTTTCAGCCTCACAGTGTTGAGGAAGTCATCATAAACACAAGGCTGTTTAAGGGGGAATAAAGAGAAGCCACATCTCCCCTGATTTGGTAAGTGGTGCAAACAGCTCTGCCTAGTTTACTCATCCCAGCCTGGGCTCTGGTTCTGTGGCCAGAAGCAAAAGTCACACTCAAAAGTGAAAGGGGCAACTTTTGTAAGAGGCAGCCCTTGTAGCTGGAAGCAGCAACTAGCCCTGTTGCTACTTCTCTGAATTTTCTTCAGTCAAATATCCAGAAAGTGTTGAAGGATTTAATGTGTGAGCACATATTTTAAAAAGTTAGTAGCTTAGGGACTGAAGCTGACTTAAGGCTGCCTGTAAGGTCAGAACTGAAGGTCATAAACCCAATAACTGCTGTGGATGTCATGTATACAGGAAAGACAGAAAAAAGAACAGGAGCTGTCAGACCCAGAGAGACGGTCACAAGGAAAATAATGAATGATATTCAGGAAAAAAGTACAAGGTGTAGGAACTAGGAACAGGAACTAGTCCTGACACTTAAAACAATGTAGTCTTGTGTAGGAAAAGGGCAGGGATATAAAATCTTTTTAATGACGATCATGTGCTTTTTCTGTGTTTTCCCCAAGGGTGGTGGAGTATTTTCATAAATCTATGACTAATTTTGAGTTCTGGATTTCAAGCCAACTCTACAATTAGTTAAACCTTTTAGTATTTTTAGTAAGAGTACTATACGGATGCTTTCAGCCAAGTTAGTCACATACATGAACACAATTTTTCTACTAAACAGCCTGTTATTCATTAAGGTTTAATAAATATGGTTGAGGACATAAACAAGGAGTTAATACTTCTTTCTATAATAAAAATTATAATATATTTGATGTGATAGGTCAAAACTTACCCAGAACTAGAACAGAAAATAATCAGTGCTTTTACAAACAAAATGCCTTTCTTCAGATATGAAAGATTTGGCTTCTTCTGCAGTAATATTATGGAAGATGGGAGGGGTATTTTTGGTGAAGCTGAGGACTTCTCTGTGTAATTAACTGGTGAAGATAATAGTGAGGTTGTTACTGAAGGGAAATGACCCAGTGTGCTGGTATTGCCTGGATAAACGTGAATCTGCTGAGGATGCCAGTCATTTTCATAATAATGAAATAGTGATATGACTTTGATATCAGTTTTATCGGATTTCAGATGAATCTTTTAAGCTTTTTGCAATGCTATTTTGTTAAATGATAGAATTCTTAGTGTTACTGATATATGCTACTTCTGAATTTTTTTCTCTTCTTTATGTTAAATTTGTCAAACTCCAAGTTTTCTTCTGAAGTCTTTCAAATCTGTGCAGCTCAATAAAGACGTTTTTCTCATATTCATATTGAAGTAGCTGAGTTATGTTGTATCTTGAAAAGTTTTATGAAGTATTACAATAAATGAAAGTCTTGCCATTTGCACACAAACATTTTCCGTAACACTAAGAATTATTATGCTGTATAATGAATAACCTTGTGGGTAAGTAGCATGATTCTCACTCTTAAGACATTCAAAAATTATTACTGGACAAAGCAGTAAAATTTTACAGTGGACTATATCTTGGCAAAGATAATTCATGTATTTAGTTACTATGTAGCGGAGATTTATTCATTTCAGGCTTCTTGGGTCCCAGCTCATCATTCTTTTTGGCATTTCATACTATTACTAGGAACCTTATGTCCAATTAAGAGGAATTGTTATGACGGTGGTTTTCAGATTAGAGTCTTCACAGCTATCTGTTTTTGTGCCCCTAGTATAAAAAGCTAGGCTTGAGGGTTGTAAAATTTTTACTTCAAACCTGTTTTATCTATATTGTAGTAAAAATATGATCTGTATTTTGAATTGCATTCACATACATTTTATGTATTTATTTTCTACCATTAAGACATCCTATATCCCCTTGCTAAAATTCTTTCTGTGGAACTTATAGTACGACACGGGGATTCAGAAATTAGATGAAATGTGGTGATATGTAGATTCTCACGATATGCATGGTGGCTGTGCTGTTACAGTCTTTCTTACCTTGGCTCTCTGTAGACTAGCAGCACTTGAGACAATCCTCTCAGCTGAGTTTTGATTTCCATCCATCTCTCCTTAAAACTCAAACCATAAAGGAGAGTGAGTGGACATCTGAAGACCTCTACTACCCTTGCTCTGGTGATCATTGAATGGAAATCACAGCCTTCTCAGCTTGGCTGCCAAGGGGAAGCATCCTGCATGGCAAATCCAAGTCCTTGATGTATTTGAGAGATGTAAATACAGCACAGTAGATGCCTCACAGCAGGAAAAGTTTTTGTTTGGTTGTTTGTGTTTTGCTTATTGACGGTGTTTCCAAACCCATGCTGCTGTTTTGTTCATGACCATGTTCTGAGCCTCTTAATTAATCCCTCTCTGCTCATACTGCATCAGTGCTGAGATTTTCCAGCCTTGTACATGGCACTGAACAAACCCATAATAAAGGGTTGAAGATCTTTTTCCTCCTTTCAAATTATATGTAGTGAATAGCTCCAACAATTGGAAAAGGTACAAGGCATAATATGCAATAGATATGATTATGACCTGTTCAAGTTTGAGCCCATTCTTGTGGGTAACGAAGGCAGTGGAGACGTGGTAACACATTTCAACATACATTAATGCCCAAAGTAAAAATACCCCTTCAGCCCCAGGTGTAAGCACTGCTATCAGGAGCTAAAGCACATGTCACTGTTATTTTACTGTGGTTATGTGGAGACAGCACAGTTGTAGCATACATCATGGTTGTACCTTCATTTTTGTCATGTAGATGTATAGAATCATGCATGAGATTGCATAATCATAGAATCATAGAATGGTTTGGGTTGGAAGGGACCTCAAAGATCATCCAGTTCCAATCCCCCTGCCGTCAGCAGGGACACCCTCCACTAGATCAGGTTGCTCAAAGCCTCATGCGGCCTGGCCTTAAACACTTCCAGGGAGGGGACATCCTCAGCTTCTCTGGACAACCTGTTCCAGTGTCTGACCACCCTCACAGTGAAGAACTTCTTCCTAATATCTAATCTAAACCTACCCTCTTTCAGTTTAAACCCATTTCCCCTTGTTTTGTCATTAACTGCCCTTATGAAAAGTCCCTCCCCAGCTTTCTTGTAGCCCCTTCAGGTATTGGATCTCCCCAGAGCCTTCCCTTCTCCAGCCTGAACAGCCCCAACTCTCTCAGCCTGTCCCCATAGCAGAGGTGCTCCAGCCCTTGGATCATCCTGGTGGCCCTTCTCTGGACTTGTTCTAGCTGCTCCAGATCTCTCTTGTGCTGGGGGCTCCAGAACTGGATGCAGTATTCCAGGTGGGACCTTACAATAATAATAAACAGGCAGGACTCTACAGAACAGCTGTATAACGCCTGTCAGTATTTTGTCAGCTTTGATGCGGAGACAATTTAAGGAGAGTGAGGCAGGATGATGAGAGTGATGACTTGACTTTAATCCCAGGTATTTTCCCTCCACTGCCAGATGGGTTTGGCAGGCTAAAGCTGGGGTATTGAGCTGGCAATGCTGTTGTAGCTGTATAGTTTGTTCTGCACAGAGCAGCAGGACCAAGCCAGGAGCTGTAGTGGAAGGAAGGTGGATTCAGAGAGGAGCCAGACCAGTAACAGCAGGGATAGGTAGTCTAACCAGCAGGATTCAGTAATCTCAATTGTCAGTGAATTTTTGCTGCAGATAGCCACAGATCTTCATTTACAAGGTCAAAATAAGTTGTTCAAGGACTATTAGAGGTTCTAATTGGATCAAATCTCTGATCTATGTTGCTAGACCCTGAGAACAAGTCAGTGCATTGTCAGTAAGGGTATGTATCCAAATTTCCTATAGGGACCTTCTCCTCCTCTCGCAATTACTTGATTTAGGGTGAGAGTTCGACTTAATGTACTGCTTTGGTGTTGAAAAGTGCTTTCTACCATTTAAAGCAGAATAGAAAATTTCTAGTAACTTACAAAAGGCTTAAAAAACCCCAAACATTTGGGGCACAGATTAATAGAAAGAAAATTGTTAATGACTCCTCTTTAAAATAACCAGACTACAGAAGTATTTTTTTTTTTCAACACATTCTTCCTTGTTAATCCTCATGGTTTTATGGAATATGTTTTTGAATAATGTCTTTTGTAAATCTGAGAAGATTTGGGATTGGTTGGCTTGCAAAGGTGCTTTGCAAGGCATAACTTGGGCCTAGCTCTTTTTAGTTCAAGTCAAACATTTTTCTGAAATAGAATGAGGTTTTGTTTGTTTGTGAGTTTTTTTGGAAATGACAAAGAATGTGGAGTCTATAAGAAAGGAACCATGTGCCTTGGGTTATCTTACCTTCAGCAAATACTATCTTGGTAATTATTACCCTGAGAGCATATATCAGATTCATGCTAATCAAATCATGTATTAACACATCATAAGTAGTTCTGTTGCATCTTTTTGTGATCCATAACCTAAACAGACAATCTGTCTTGGCAGCTAGACTAATCTTCAATGTTTCCATAATTTCTGCTGGAATGGGAAAAAAAAAGTGGAAACACTTTTTCTTATTTCCTGCTGGATTCTTTGTTGTAAGTGCTAACTTTCTTAGGCAAGGACTGGTTTCCCCCCATATGCTGCTTAAGAGCAAATCTCCTCACCTAAAAAAATAGTTCTGCATTAGATGCCTTACCTCAGAAGAGATCTGCTTTCTTTAGAGGTAGCGGCATTGAAAATGAATCCTGGAGCAAACATCTAAATGCTGGAGGGTGGATGGAAGTTCAGGTATGTTGTTATCCTCAGTGATTTCAGTGCAGTAGTTTCGGGCAGCTGCCAGCTCAGCTTGCCATATTGTGGAATTGTTTGTCTGAGGCAGTGAATCTAGGTTTGAAAAGGGCTAGGCTTGCAAATTAAACCTTCAGACCTTATATTTTTGAACATTTGTTTATTCCTAGCATAGCTTTCTTCAGGACAAATAATGATACAAAATGGCTCTTATGTTTGATTTGGACACTAATGTAGGAAATAAATTATTCTGGGTCAAACAGCAGCACGATATTATGGAACACAGTGTAATGCTCCCATGTGACTCGCTAAGGAGAGGTGGGCAATTGCAGGTACACAAAGCAGAGTCAGGACTGGCAGCTGGGCTTCCTTCCATACACCCTGAGTACTGTCAGTCTGACTGCTCTCTGAGGAATGAATGCCACAAACTGCCCAATTTTAATCCATTTCCCAAGCTGTGAGGAGGGGGCTGTGACCAGTGAAAAGATGTTGTCCTTTTCTGCCAAAGCCCAAGTCCTCAGGAAAAATATTTATTAACCACTCAGGTAATTCTGTAAAAGCAAGTGATGAAAGCAAATGCTTTATTTAATGAGTTCTACAACATCATAAAACCTGTTACTGGGCCAGTGTTATTTAGCTAATTCTGTTACAACTGGTGTTGAACCTCCTTTTCTTTTTTTTCCTAGCATTTCTCCATCTCACTTTACATATTAACTGAATTCATTAGTGGAGCACAGATCTGAGCCAGCTGGATATCACTCAAAGTGGATTACCTCACAGGGACATGCAGTCCATCAGACAGGCTAAAGTAAACACTTCATTGGGTCATAGTCTTCCTATGGCCCAGCCCATTTAAAATCCTGTATGAGATCAGTAAAATCTCTAAGTAGATTACATGCTTACCATTGTAATGTGGGGAAATGCTTTGGGAACAAAGGATTTGCATCCAGCAGTCAGCCAATCCCACCTCTGCCAGGAACAGGCAGACATCCTTGCTCCTGCCCAGGCGCTGGGACATGGCACAGGACCCAGGTGCTTTAGTCATTTAGGGCATTCCCCATCTAAAGGCAATGCAAGTTTTAAATAGAAATAGCATATTCTTACTTTTGGTTTTATGGTCTCATATTTTATTATTTTGAAATACTTGAAGGGATTAATCTATTTCCTCTTCTTCCATCAACACAAGCCTAATCCCAAAGGTGTGTATGACAAAATACCTGCGAATCCAACCCTAGGGGCAAATGGAAAGCTGTCAGCACTGTATTAGCAAAGAATATTATCACAGGCACTAATCCTGCCAAACCTGGGTGTTCAGGTATCTCAGCTTGCCCCTGTGAGCCCCCCAGCGTCAGTGGAGCCCCAGTTTAGCTGGTTGCCAGCCTGGGCTCTCCACTCCAACGGGGAAAGCCCCGTCTGGCCCTCCTGCTGCACCAACCACTGTGAGCGAATTCATGTGAATCGTCAGCCTAATTTGCTAAATTGTCCATAAATAATTCCTACCAGCTGCACATTGCTCAGCATCACACCACAGTATCTATGGAGCTGCTGTCTGCTGTGGCACAGAGAGGGTCCAAAAGCCTTTGCTCCATGCAGGGCTCTCATGGTTGCAGTGGGGATTTCCTGCTTTGTTTCTGGCTGGAAAATGGACATGCTGTAGCCCAACTGGGAGTGTTTAGTGGCACCTCTGATTCTCATTTTACTGCCTCTGGGGCTGCCAAGGTGGCAGCTTCTTTGTATGGCAGAAACATAAATTATGTGTTTATGTTTCAGCCATCCTGAATATTCAAAATACCATACTGAGACTTACTAAGAAAAGGCACTTCTTATATTAATATTAAAACAATTGTGAAAATTAATATAGCCCCTCCACCCCACCCCCACCCAGCTGCAGAGAGCTACAGTTTGGAGAAATCTGGAGCAATTAGAAGAGGCAGAAGAGAAGCTTAGGGCTCACTGGAAGGACTTAATGGAATAACATTGTTCCGAAATGTGCAATTGCAACAAAATGCTTTACGAAGGGAACAGAGTACGCGGGAACTATTTAGAAATGGAAAAAAATTCATGTTTTCATTGTCTTTTGGAAAAGCTTCTTAAAAAGTATATTACACTGAAACCAAACAGCTTGGAAAATGCTTTGGAATTTTACTATGAAGACATCTGAATTTTTGGGCTTTTGTCCCACTTAAAATAAAGTCGAACTTCAAAATGTGAAACCCTTCTCTGAACTAGAATTTCCATTCTTCATATGGCCATTATTGTGATGTCCGTGCCCTACTTACATTGTAAGAACAGGATGTGAAGGCGGTTGCAAGCAAAGTCTTTGTTAGCAGTCAGGCTCATGGAGAGGATATTCTTCCATACATTCAAATTTTAGAAAATCCTCTTCTTTTATTATTTTTTCCAGCTGCTGAGAGATTTTCTACTGATTTCCTATGGGGAAGGAAATTCCACTTAAGTATGGAAAGGAGGAAAGTTAGAATGGGAAGCCAATGCCAGATTAAAGGAGTCTCTTGTCAGTATTACACATGTGGCAGGGAAGGAACACAGTTCTTTACAAGCAGCAGCTCTAGCAGAGACACTGTGTCAAACTGTTCTTCCAAAATTATGAGGGTTTCCATGTGGGACTACAAAGGACAACACAAGTTTGGCTGATCTTTCTTCTGCATTAAATCATAGAATCACAGAATGGTTTGGTTTGGAAGGGACCTTAAAGATCATCTAGTTCCAACCCCCCTGCCATGAACAGGGACACCTTCCAGTAGATCAGGTTGCTCAAAGCCTCATCCTCATCCAACCTGGCCTTGAAACCTCTGGATTTGTCCATTGGACAGTCCCAGCCTTGTGATACAATCTTGATTACATTTTGATAGACAAAGAAATGTCATAGAGCCCCACCCTACTTTTCTCCCCTTTCAAAACACTCCTTGTGAAGGATTTCTGCTCAAATCCTTCGTAACTGAGGTCTCTGGAAGCAAAGATTCCTCTCGCTCTCTTATCAGATTGTACTGCATGATAAAATATGATTCAAGGCACACCTATTTTTGCATCTGTTTTACTCAGCTTGTCTGTCACCCTATTGCTGTTTACATTGGCCATTGCAGTCAACACAAAATGCAAAGTGAAGATACGCAATGTCCTAATTCCTTACACTAATCAAGGCAAACTCCTTGGAGAAGCCCCAATTCCTTGGGTCCTTCATTTAGTGCTTAGACATTTGCTTGTCTTTTTCTGCCAGGTTTGCAACTTTGGAGCCGTGCACACCTCGCTGCTGCTACGGAGCTGCTGTGCTGGCAGTGCTGCAACTCACACAAGGAGTCCTCCACTTTCCCGTGCCCCATCCTCACACACTGTCCCCAGACATGGACGGGGAGGGTGGCTGGGCATATGGATGCTGTAGGGCCTTCCTGGTTGCTGTTGGCAGTTGCTGTAGTTTATAGTAGCCCCAAAGAGAAGTTAAATCTTCAGAGATATTCTGGCATGTAGAGATGGATTATCCATGACGAAAGCAAACAGCTGCCTTGGGAAGGGCATGTACCACTGCACAGCACATCTGGGTTTATGCCATGAGGTACTGTGATTGTGTTTAAGAGGGAAGTTACAACATAAACATGCTTGCAAGCCTTTTATATGCTACAAGTGACTCGATTGAAATGCATCTGTGTCACACATCTTTTAAAATCTCTTTCTCTAGACTCTCATTTGATAGAGCATAGACACTTTTAATCTGCTCTGAAACAGAAAGTCCAGATTCCTCACTAGAATGTCATCTTATTTTCTCTAATACCAGTTCAATATGTATTCTAAATGAATTGGAAACTTTCCCTTCTCTGGACACCTCAAACATTCGACAAATCTTTCACATAATCAACAACATATCATCCAATTGCCACAAGCTGACTATTCTTCTGCATGATCAAATCACAAATCCTCTGTTTCTGTCTTCTATCTAGGGCATGGATTTAAAAGGCAGCTGTATTCTGACTTCTATTCATTTGTTTGGAGCATTGCACAAGCCATGCTAACAATTGCATAAATCGGCCTTTGTTTAATGTTAACTGATAGTCTTTATTGATCACTAGCCAAACTTTTTGAATAATCTGTATTTAATTCTGTATTTAATATGTCTTCTGAGTTCTATAATAAAAACCTGACTAAAAAAGTCCTTTAAAAGAGTAATTTTTCAGTGTCCTTTCTCAAAATGCAGCTCATTGCATTCATTGCCAAAACCACACTGAAACATTCTTTAAATGACTACAAATTAGATGGAACATGAAGGTTTTGTTTGATCCTTGACTAAGTTGGTATACTCTGGGAGTGGTGTTGTTACCAGCTGCCTCTCCCATCGCTGGGACAGCCTCAGTGCACAGCGCTGAGCACGTTTGCTCTCTGTGCCCTCACCAAGCTGGTTGCATGCCTGTGACCATGCCCTCCTTTCATGGCCTTTTTCCTGCCCCACCTTTTCAAACAGGGTGCAGAAACAGAATGGATTTGTGGCTCATCATTTTTACTATGGTTATTTATTGCTGCCTTGCTGTGTGAGCAAAACAAATGCAGCCAGATTTAGACTACAAACCCCAGCTAAGCTGTCCAGAACTGCTAGTGGACCCCTGAGTCAGCAGCATCCTGCTCCCTGCCTGGATGTGGATGTGGGGGGAGCAAGAAGCCCTTCAGCCTACCAATGCATTGCCCCACAGCCCTTCAGCTGGGCTCAGGGGCTCCAGATGTGCTCATCCTCCTTAGAGCAGCCCTAATGCATCTGCATCTGCTGAGCTGGCAGCAGGGGTGCACGGGAGCAGCTGTTAGGTCATCGCTCATCTGGTCTGATGCACTGTCAGCTAAGTGATCTCATCTCAACCAATTATTGTCGGAAAAGGACTTTCACAGTCTGCAGGGAGATGGATCCCATCTGTCTCAGCAGCAACATGCCTGATCTTTGCTTATATGCTAGATGCTTTCTCATGCCAGATGTTATGTTAGCTAGGCTGGCCAGCCAGAAAAATTTTAGTGGTTTCAGAGGGACTGTGATAGTTTTTGCTCAGCTGGGTCTGTTTGCCTACAATAGGCAGGATTTAATCAGTGGCAAAGACACTGAAGAAGAGCCAAGGAAATACTACCTGCATTCTTGCTCTATAGGTGCAATCTGATATGCAGTGGGTCTGCTGAGCTGCTTTAATAAGATAGCATTTGTATGTGAGATTTGATCCTAGGGCACTCTAGATGTATCAGCTTTTTACTGGTTGCCAATAGCCAGCTACTCATAAAGGTGTTAAGCTTCAGTTTATTCTGAGCCTGGAAATAAATTAATTCCTTCCAATATACTAGGCTTCCTCATTTCTTCCACTTATCTCTGGCAGAAGTGTTAGTGTCAAGACTTTCTTGACATTTTTTCATGTCTCTGGCCACAGATGTCATCAGCACATTAAAACTGTTTTGAGATAGTTGTGATGAACATATTTAGTTCTGTACTTGTCATATATATTTCTAAGACTATTAATTTCCAATGTGCTTTTTGTGCTGCATTCATATTTTCAGGGAGTGAAGTATTTCTAAATGGCTTGGATCTTCTAATCTTTTAAAGGAGTTCTGCATATTCCTCATCTAGGCAAGGGTATATTGGTTTTGGCATTCAGATAGGATAGACTTGGGTAAGTCCTGACTATGCTTGATTTACGTTGATGTCACTTGGAGTAAACTGATCTCTTGGCCAAGTTTAGCACTTAGCATGTCATAGTTTTCTGCAGGTACTGTGCAGGGCTCTGAGGATAAGACATAGATATAGAAGCCATAATTTGGAAAAGAATGGTAATCTTGAAGAGAACTGTGTTATAGCAGAAATTTCAGGTGCCTAACAGTGTTATCATGCAGCAGTGAGCCAAAGATTGAAAAATCAACCTAGAGACTAAGAACACAAACTTGGGGCTATGAAGAAGCTGCAGTTTGCTAAGGAGAGGTGTTTCTGAGAGGCATTTCTCCCTGTGTGCCACCCTCCTCAGACCAGTGAGGGGATTCATCAAAGAGCTTACTCAGGTTGGTAAACCACCCTGCAACTATCCACTCTGCTTCTACCAAATGAGGTGTTTTGGACAGAGGATGGCAAATTGCATCCTTTAAGGTTGAGGTTGCTTGATTTGGTCATGGAGACACAGCAAGGAAAAGACAGAAGCTAAATTCTGTTGTTTGCTTCTTTCTCCTTCTCCAGTGCTGGGTGAGTGCTGCTCAAAGTAGAGGAGCTTTCTCACTGTGGATACTGCAGTAGGTACATGGCCAAAAGGAAATCACAAAAACTAGTTGAGAGATTAAGGCCCAAAGCCCACATGCTTGTTTTGCAGCATCTACTGTATAAATCTGTGCTCTCTACTCGTGTTAACCAGCCACAGTTGAAGTTCTGAGGCATTTGTTAATTGACATCAAACAAGTACTTATGTGTAAGGGGCAACATGATTGCCTCTGTACTGCAAGCCTGAGCAGGGTTGCTCTGGCTTCTAAGTCAGCCAAATTGTCTTGCAGTTGTTAATAACTGTTTCTACTCATCTCCCTGCCCAGGTCCACATTAGAGGAGACCCTCTACTTTTGTGCTTCCATAAAAGGCCCTATTTGAATTTAATGTGCAATTGGTTGGCTTCATCTCACTTGGAAATCTAACCGTACCTATCTCTCAAGTTATGTGCAATATAATTTTCCAGATACTCTATTTCACCCTTCATGTTCCAAAATGTAAATAAGATGTGTGGAAATACATTCAGATTCCTGTTATTTGGAGTTATGATTAAATTACAACCAAACCAACAGAGTACAGATATTAACTCTTCCTTATGGTGCTACCTCTCTGATGGGTCCAAATCAAGGAGAGGTTCCTGTAGCTACTGGAAATTAATTTATTTCACTTCAGTGGCACTTAGAGGTAAAAAAAGTATATTTTATCTTTGATGGAAAATTCAAAAAACACCTTTAGCTTTTATTTCTCTAGGAATATGTATTTCTTTCCTAAGCAAAAAAATTATTTATTCTTTGTATTAGTTCTATGCTAAAGAAACGGGTAACTGTGCCATCTCTTGTTTCTGCAGGCGCTGCAGCCTCACTCTACTTCTCTTCAAACAGCTTAGACCACCTTGGTAAACGGCTCAGAAACAATTTGACACCTGGCAGCTGAGTTGTGTGAGCGCATGTGCCAAAGGCACCCACCAGCCATCTCCACACGACCATGCTGCCTCAGAGCCCTGGCTGCCCTGTCCACCATCCCCTTTCCAGCTGCTGTTCCCCATGGGGGGAGGAAAGCTGCTGTGGTTGGGGAAACATTGCCTTTCCATTTTGACCAGTGGTTCCCATAAGATGAGCAAAATCTATTCTGACCTGCAACTCTGCTTGACTTCAACTTGCCTGGTTTGAAACCAGATCGTCACTGGTAGGTCAGATTGACATAATTTTTTTCTGTGTATGGTCCAGCCTGGAGGAACGGCTGCTGTCCTTCCCTGCTGCATCTCCTGGCATCCAGTGGCTGCCCCGGTGCCCTTCCATCTGCCTGGTAATGCACCTTACCCCACGATGCCACACATTTCAGCTCATAATAAAGTTATTGGTTCATTCCCTTCATGGAAAGGTTGCTGTCACAGGATGGGAGGGCAGCTCGTGCCCCCTCTGATGTCTGACTGCTTTACACTGGGAAAGGAGCAGGGAGAGATGACTGAAGAGAGATTTTTGCATTTAGCATACAGTTTTCATTTCCCCCAGCTAACACGGGAAGTGGCCAAAAGAATTTCTTCTTATGCCAACTTGAGCACATCAAAATGCTCAAATGTTTAATGCAGAGTCCAAGTTTAGCTGGACTTGTTTTGATTTAGTAATGTCTTTTACAAATGCATGCCAAAGTATCTAGTTTTCCAGTAATAACTTTAGCACTGGCACTATGACTTTATAGAGCAAATACCAGGTTTTAAAATCCATAATGAATACGTTGCCAATTAGCTGTAAATATTAGGTCACTTTTGACATTCTTATCTTTCAAATTTAAGAGCAAGAGTTACTGAAAATAAGTATGTGTCAGTCATTTTTTTGCTCTGTAAAGTAGAATTGGGCTTTACTAATGAGGGAGAAAACAAAAAATTGCCTAATGGAAGATATATAGAAATTTTTACCTGTCTTTATAGAAAACTCTTCCCCCGAGCACCTAGTTTAATGCGCAACACAGATGAGCACTATGATATTTCTGCACATCTAACTTTAAGTGATCCTCAAACACATTATTAAAGATCCAAAGGAAGTTTTCAAGTGTGCAAAATTCAAGAAGCATTCAGATTTGGGTTTTGGCTAAGGAACTTAAAGCTGAAAAATTCAGGTTCAGATTCTCAGTTCCTCCAAGGTTTCTGAGCACTTAACTTTTTTTGGTTTTAGAGATATTGCCAGCCACCTCAACAAGGGAAGGTTCCTACTTCTTTATTTTCATCTCTTCTTATTTCAGTGATTATAAAGTGAGAAAAAACTTTAAGGAAAAATATCTTTGAGGGAAGTAAGTAACTTCTGGCAGGAATAGAATGTTATTTCTTAACAGGCACTATGGAGCAATGAACTTATTCATTAGACAGCTCATATCTAGCCACGTACTGTGGTTGTGTCCTTGAATGTGGTTTTGAATAATGTCTGCCTCTGCATCTTTTTTTATCCTGTTTCTTTCCTTGCTTTCCTCCTCCACCCTGCAGTCCTTCTCCAAATTGTGCATAGATTCTCGGTCCAGGATATAAAGTAAAATCCATGTTCCACAGCCAAAAAAACCCTTCAGGCTTTTCCCTTTATTTGGGTCTAAAAGTTAGAGCATTGTTAGTATCCAACATGCAAACCATAAAGTCCCCTGAAATAACTGCAAATTTTTTCAGTAACCCAGCTTAGTTATTACCAGTGTTTGTGAATATAATTTTCCCTCATACATTCTTGTCTGCTTTTGTAACCTGAACACTGCAAAGATTTGGGAAGGTGTTTCTTGACTATGCTGTCTATTTCATTGTTTCAATTTAATTTCAAATTAAGAATTTGCTGAGCAATCTCTTTAAAACTGTGTCTATTTTTGTACAGGAGGTTCAGTCTGGACAGCAGCCAGTCTATTAATGCAGGAAACTGCTCAGCTTGTACAGAATATTTGCTAGTCCCTGCAAGCTTCAAGCTCCACTAAAATGTTCCCAGTACGTGAATTGCAATACTAGAGAAGAACACACATTTTTCTTTTTTATTTAGTAATGAAAAAGAATGCATTTCAGTTGTCAGCAGAGTTTACACTAGAAGCATCACATGCTTTATGCTCTGCCTTAGTCTGCTCTATCTGGCTGTCTTGGTGTATTTGTTCTACTTGTAGCAACCACAGACATTTCCAAGAAACAGTTATTTTGAGAGGAACAAATATAGGAAGTGTACACTCTTGATGAAAGTATTGATAAGAAAGTTTTCAGTTAGTAAACTGGCAATTAAACATGTCTGGCAGCTTTCTTACACTAGAGTTGGTGAGATCTGCACACCGCTGCAGTGAGCAAGCAGAGACAAAGGCAGCACGGCGAGGCAGCACGGGTCAGCCTCCAGCGGTACCTCCCTCTCTTGCCAACCTCCACTTTGTGTACTAGGATGCCTATTAATAATTTTAACAATTATGTGAGGAATGAGGTATGTGAAGCACATGGAACCATTCGTTACAAACTGTCGTTTGTATTTTTCCACCAGTTTTAACACTGTGCTTCATCCACAGCTCCTCGGCTGGAGCTGGTGTCAGCTCACAGGAGTCTAACCCCAAACTTGATTCCCTTACCAGGACCAGGCTTGCTCCCTTCTTACAGTGACTCATGGGCAGAGCAAAATCAGACTCATTGAGTGGTGTCTGAGATTTCTGCATTGTTGAAGGCACATCCCAAAATTTTTGAACTGCTTAGAACCTAAGAAAATCCACTTCAGCTGTGGATTTGGCCCTGGAAAACTGCTGTTTTTAAAGAAACACTCTGCTTATGTGCAATAGGTCACTATTAAAGCCTCATCTCCTTGATATCCAGCTACTATAGAGTTTTATGAATTGAAAGTCAGGCTAACTCAGCAGTGCAATGAAGTGGAATGGTAAGGCATAATGTGTTTTCATCATACTGTTCTCCATACCCTGGTAGATCTCAGTTGTGACTTTATGGATTGGCATAGCAACACCTCAATACAGCATCCTATCCCACAGAAGATTTATTTAGTGTTACCAGGTGGTGTCAACTCCGTGGCCTGTCTTTGGTTCAGTACAAATTCTGTTCTGTTTTAGCTGAGATTCAAATATTTGGTTTTTTGTGTAATAGAAGCAGAATTTTCTTACTAATTAATACCTTTTAAATCACAGAATCACAGAATGGTCAAGGTTGGA
>NW_010293933.1:0-2872 GCF_000700745.2 Antrostomus carolinensis
GCTGTGCACAAGCATCCCAGATGGGTGCCGAGTGTTTCCAGCAGCCACCTGCCACCAGAGGACAAGGGACATGGTGGATGAGCCCTTCGCCCACCCTGTGCCCTGTCCCCTCTGAGCCAGCCCGGCCCTCGGGTGGAGCGGGAACCAGGGACAGGGTGTGTGGGGTACAGGGAGGGTCTGCAATGAACCCCAGGGCTGGTGCTGCCACTAGGAGCAGTGGCTCATGCTCTGAGGGGACACGCTGGGAGGCCTGAGGGGACCCCCCTGGTTGTGCAGGATCTGGGAGCAGCCTGGCACGGGCATAGCTGGGGCCACCAGCCTCCCTTGCTGGGTGCGTCACCCTGTCATGTCTCATCCCCCCCTTTCCCTGCCGGGCTGAAGCCACCTGAGGACACAGGCGTTTCCAAAGGGAGCAGAGCAGAACCCGGGGAGCGGGCAGGCTGCAGCCTGGCAGAGGGAGATGCTGGCTCCAGGGAGCTGCAGGTTTTCCAAAGGATAAATGAATGAGATGCAGTTAGCAGAGGTGGGAGCCTGAAGAATCTGCAGATGTTGAGTGATCAGGAGTTGGTCTGCTCAACCAAGGAACAAGGGACAGGACAAGAGGAAATGGGCTCCTGTTGTGCCCAGGGCAGTTGAGATGGGATATGAGGAAGAATTTCTTTGCTGAAAGGGTTCTGAGGCATTGGAAGGGGCTGCCCAGGGCAGTGGTGGAGTCCCCATCCCTGGAGGGATTGAAGAGTTGTGTAGACATAGTGCTGAGGGACATGGGTTAGTCGGGCACTTGTCAGTGTTGGGTTCATGACTGGACTCGAGGATCTTAAAGGGCTTTTCCAATTGAGGCCATTCTGGGATTCTGTGGTTCTGTGATATGAAGGACTTCTGGAGGCTCTGAACTTTGGTTGGGCACCTGCCAGGAGCTATGGGTGGGCAATACTCCCTTTGAAAACCAGTAGAGAGCTCGGCGTGTCTTTGGCGGGGAGCCTGCTGCCCTGGTATTTCTCCAGCTGGGAACTGGGAGAGGTCCTCAGGCTCAGCCTCGGCACCACTCAGGGTGGCTGCACAGGGCAGGGGCCTGGAAGGGGGGGGGATCGCTCCCAAGAACTTGGGAGTTTGGGTCCAGTGGGGATCTGTTTGTCCCCGCAGCCGTGCGGGGTGCAGAGGAGGAGTCCTCCCTCCGGCGTATCGCCCTGCCGGCTGAGAAGCCCACCTACCTGGTCGTTAGCAGAGTCATGTGGCCACGGCACTTAATTAATAAAAAGCTGATATAAATCCCAGTAAGCATGTGGGGAGGAGAACATCGAGGTAGAGAGCGGTGGCGGCGCTCCCAGCGAGCTCAGTGCAGCAGCGAGCGGCAAGGCCCCCTCTCCGCTCGGAGAGGTCAGTGCTTACAACGGGAGGGGTCTGGGGGTGTTCGGGGTGCGACGCCCACGGCCGTGGGGCTCCCCATGGCACGGAGGGGTCTCTCCCAGCAAAGAGCTGGGTGGTTTGGTGGGATGGGGAGGTGAGGAGGGGCTGGTGCAGCTCTGGGCTGCCGGAGCCAGGGCATCTCCTCTTCCCCAGCTCTGTGCATGATGTGTCCAGTCTCCCCAGCTCGCCCAATCCTTCCCAGGGTGGTCCTTCTTCCCACCGAGCCCCCTCCAGCCCAGCCTCACCCTCTTCTCAACATTACAGCTTCACCTTCACCTTCCTCCCTTCTGCTGGATCCCCCGAGCGC
This sequence comes from Antrostomus carolinensis, assembly GCF_000700745.2. Lineage (NCBI taxonomy): Eukaryota > Metazoa > Chordata > Aves > Caprimulgiformes > Caprimulgidae > Antrostomus > Antrostomus carolinensis. The sequence continues at coordinate 1,715 of NW_010293933.1, forward strand.
AGGGAGCTGGGAGCAAACTCCGCACAGGGGGCAGGTGAAAAACCCGGGCTGGTCCAACTGGGGGAATATCTCCTGATGATGGTGCCTATGTCCGAGGCAGAGGGGGCTTTGTATCCCAACACTTCCCGCACAGAATCTGTGTGGATGAGTGTCAGGGGTTTTTTTTCAGGGAACTGGGTGGCACAGAGGGGCTGGAGCCCCCTGGGAGGTGGTCACAACCCAGCCCGTGGTTGCCCTCCTTAAGCAAAACCACACCCATGCCTGCTCTCTCCACCAGCCTCCACATCACACTTTGTCTTCTCAAAGCCCCAATATTATTGTTTATTGTACCCAAACCCTGAGGTTTGGTTGCAAAAGTAGTTGTAGCAGAGCAGTTGGTCATTTCCCAGGGATGTTCAGGGAGATTTCTATTGCAGTTGTTCCAGCTGCAACATGCAGGAGGTCTCTTGTGTTTCAACCACGTCACGTCGCTCCTGCCCGTTCCCCAGGCAGGTGTTACAAACGTGCCCGTGAGGCTGGACGTGGAAATGTGGCTCGAGGGCTGGTGGCTGGAGAACAGGGGGGAAAAGCAGGACTGGGAGAGGGCTGCGTACAGAGAGCTGGGCCAGGAGCAGGGAGGTGCTGGGCCGGGAGCTGTGCTGCCCTCAGCACCACCGTGGAAAAGGGCAGGGGGTGGAGCTGCTGGTGGGTACACGGCTGCCTCTACCTGGGGACCTCGTGAGATCCCAGTGCTGCCTGTTGTCTGCAAAGTCCTGGTCACGCACCCAGAATATGCAGCTTCTGGACTTTAAAACTAGTGAGCGCAGAGCCTGGCAGAGCCGTGCTGGGTGTTTCAGCCACGTCCCGTGCATGTGCAGGCGGTGAATGGGATGGTCCTTGGGGCAGGAGACCCTGAACTGCCGCACAACAGAACAAGTCAGTCCATCCTCTGCTGCTCACCCCACTCCGTGGTGAGATCAAGAATGTGACCGCAGGTGGGGTGCCCCACAGCACCTGTGTCAGCTCTGGAGGGTCCACCTGAAGCTCCCTGGTGTGTGGTGGCCCCAGAAAGGCTCTGATGTCCAAGAGAGCAAAGAGCCTGGCGAGGTGGCTGTGCTGGCAGACGCTGTCCCTCACAGACGCGGCGCTGCTCGGGGGGGGACGGCGGGGACCAGGCTG
>NW_010293934.1:0-11328 GCF_000700745.2 Antrostomus carolinensis
CCCTCTGCTCCATCCTGACTTCCCCTCCGCCGCCTCCAGAAGTGCTTTACGCCACACACTCCTTCCACCAGCCCCACATCAGCTCCCCACGCTTCCAGCACTGAGCCAGCCAGCGGAACGGCAGGGGGGGGGGGGCCCCCCCCCCACGCCGGCACGGGCCGCTCGCTTTTCCATCCGAGGGAGAAGGACGGACGGACGGACACCCCTTCTCAAAGTGCGTACTCTGAGTGACTTGCCTAAGACTTGCTCCCTGTGCAGGAATGGCAGAGCCATCAGGAGGCATCTTCGGGCAGTTTCCAGCGTGGATCCTGGGAAGAGGAGACATTCCCAAAAGGGCACCAACCCCCTTCTCCGGTGCTCGCTTAGGGCTGCTCGCAGGAGCCTGGGGCACCGGCAGCCTCCGTGCGAGCGGCTGGCTGTGGCCAGAGCTCCAGGGAGAGGAATGGAAGCAGGGGCAAAGGGGAAGGTTGGTGGCCACAGAGTACCAGGGCAAAACTAGTTTATTTTTGTAAAATAAAGATTGAAAATGCTTAACTCTTTGTTTGTAAAATAGGTCCCGAGCCACTCCTAAGGCCCGGCATGACACAGTGAGGATGCAGGCGGCAGGAGGGGAGAGCTGGGAGTCCAGGGAACAGCCCTGTGTGTGCTAGTGTCTAATCCAGGGCCAGCAGCTGGAGCCCCACATTTAGGAGGGCCCATGTGTGTGGGCTGGGCAGGCTGAGGAGCAATGATTTGTGGGGTAATGGGGTCCCTGGAGGAGATGGGTCCCTTCTTGCTGCAGGGCTGGACCTGGCTAACGAGTCTGATGTGCCACATAGCATCTCAGGTCTCTTCCCTGCTGACCCACTCAGCTCCCTGCTGCTTGTGGCTAGAACTACACATGCTCCCCTTGCATGTGTGGAGGTGCACTGCCATATCGTGTCACCTCATGTGTGGGTCTTGGTGGGCTGGTGGAGCCTTCAGCTTGACCAGCAGCACAGCTGGGAAGGAGCATCGCAGTGTGGAGGGGGATGGTGATGCTGTACTGGAGCACACAGGGGAAGCAGGACCTAGTGGGATCCTTGCTCCGAGGCACCCTGCTATAAGACACGTTGCTGCAGCCTACGCTGTTTCCCCTTCCCCAGCAGTCATAGCTCCACAAAAGGCTCCTGCAATATCTTGTGCATTGAAGCAGATGAAACCTGAAAGGCCAGTGAAGAGTAGGTTAGTTCTGCTGGGTGTGATCTAGTGGAAACACAAGCCAGTCCATTCAGATGGTCTCTGCACCTAACACCCCACCAGCCAGCAGTCCAGCTATCACACTATACACAAGGCTGAAGCCCACCTGCCAGTGCAGGTCCTGTTGCTAATGCTGGCTCAGGACTGCTGCCATCTCCAAGGAACATGCGCTTCAATTTTTTCAGCATAGGGTACCACAAGCAGTGCTGCTTTTAACTGAGCTAAAAGGACCCAATTTGTAGACACCCTTCGTTTGGGCACAGAGAAGCAGCTAATTTCCAGATGGGTTTTGGCCCACCATCTTAGCCCTCAAGAGCGAAAAAGGTTGTGAAAAGTCTGTTATGTGCTGTGCTGTGCCTGTTTTCTCTCTCTGGTTCACACTAGAGGGGTGATAACCAAACACTGCCGTGCATCAGCAAGCTGTCTCCAGGAGAGGTGCAGGTAGCATGACTGTTTCTCCTGCCATGGCCTGTTAAGAGGCTTGTGAACCTCCTGTCTCCAGCTTCTGGGCCAGCATGGGAAGCACCGTGGCCAGGGATGCCAAGTGTCAGCACACTGGCCTGGGTGTCCCCACCCTATAAAAGCTGTGTGCTGAGGCAATGGGTGATTGCGCTGGCCCTCCTCTGTGCAGCTCTGCTCCCTGCCTAAGGGAGATGTGCACACATAGGGCAGGATGGTGGGTATTCCAGCCTGGCTGCTGGGCTTCTGCATACAGAACATGCAGAATACATCTACAGGCAGCAAAAAGATTCTAACCGTGTTCAGAAAAAAATGGCAGGAGTAATTTCACTGTGTCTTACACCCCCCCCCCTGCTAGATCTCATGCCAGTAGACTTCACTCCATCCATTGGTACAACCAGAGCTGCTGATCTCTGCACAAGCCATGCTTTGAGCCACCCGGGCTGCAAAGGCCCTTCCCAAACTGCTTTTCTCTGGGTTTTGGCCCTTTAAGCCAGGGAGAGAGAACTGGCTGCAGCTCTACAAAAGCTTGTTTTTACAGGCTCCATGTCTGCTCCTTCAGCTTCTGGTGGGTTTGCTCCCAGATTTTTCACTTGCTGTTCCTTAGGGCTCTGATGCTCCCATGCTTCCTGGGTTACACAGAATCAGAGAAAAAAGCTACTGCTACCTTGATTGTGGTTTGCTGTGCAGGGCACCGCAGGCTCATGCTCCTCACTGGAGGATGCAACGGAGCCCCAGAAAGCTTGCTCTGACTTAAGACACAGTATTGCCTACAACAGCAATGAGTCTCCGTCCTTGCTGCAACCTTTGTGTTTTCTCGGGGCTACAAAATGCCAAGCTTGGTTTTAGCTGCAGATGGAGAAGGTCCTGCCCTGATATGTGTGTATCACCTATGCCCACACAGACACGAAAGCCAGTATTTTTGTTGCAGAGCTGTTGAAGTCTGAGATCTTGCAGGCTGGGTGGGGTGCTGTATAGTGCCCACAGAATTGCTAGACTACTCACTGGTAACGTCTCAGACTTATTACTTCTACTCAGAACGAAAATAAGTGGTAAGTGGTGAGACTGGGAGACCGGTTTGCAACAACATCCTCTCCAGAACCTAAACAATAGTCTTGGCATCATCAGGTAAGGTGCATGTCTGGCTGTGAGCTGGAAGGCCTCCAAGCAGTGTTGTGCTGAGCCATTTTGGCCAAATACTGAGTGTATGTTGGTGCTAAGGGATGCATCTTCCAATCTGACTTGTCTTTGCCCCAGTCTTGCCCTCAAGATCACAGAAGATGATTTGCATGGTTCAAATGGTTTTTGACCTATCAGTGTCTTCTGGTGATTGTTAAGTGCCTCAGATGCAGTCTCTCTTTGTTATGAATGGTTCCCCTGGGATCCCTATCGCCCAAGCAACAAGGCACAACATAACTTTTCAGGGCCATCAGCCCTTTCAACCATGTGCTGAGAATAAGATCTGTTCTCGAGGCTATTTTCAGAGCTGCACAAGCTGCTTATTCAGGCTAGGTGAGGAGATTCCTTCACTTCTGTATGGTGCTCACATCTCTTGCTTCTCTTTCCTAGGCTTCTGGCCTCTACTCAAGACTCCTCAAGCAACTAGTTTTGATTTCTAAGTAGGGAAGTTCCTGTCCTCTGATGTGGCCCTCACTGTTGTCAGCAAATGAACTGTTAATGAGCTCAGATGAGGAGCAAAGGGCAGGGTGGTGGCCAGGGCAATAATATCTGATTACTTTCGATTGTCTGCTCCTGCCCAAAATTAGATTCCTTTTGAACTTCATTTCCATGACATCTGTCTTTTCTAAAGTGTTGTGTGAGTATTATCTGGCCATGCCCAGCCTCCAGGCGTGGGTGCTACTTGCTGCCCCAAGGGAAGGGGATGCTTCTGAGCACACAAACAAAGAAACTGAGTGCTGGCTGGGCCTGTGGCAGTTTGTCCCTACCCAAGCAGGATGTCAGTGCCTTTCTGTTGCACTACATAGCCCTTCACCGAAAAGCTCTCTCAAAGCAGTAAAGAGATGAGGGCTCACAGGATGCTGAGACTCTCTTCGAGCTAGGGAAGGCCAGGTAGAGGAGAGCCAACTCTTGCCTGCAAGCACAGCCTTCCGAAATACTGCGTTTGTGCTGGCCTCTGCTGGGCAAAGACTCAGCTCTCCCAGCCTGCAACTCCTGCAACTGTACTTCTCGGCAACCTCCTCTGCGCTCTCCTACAGCAGGGCTGGCTTGAAGGTTAGCCTGGCTATTGCCAGAGATGAGGGAAAGAACTGGGAGGCTCAAGGTTAATGAGTGTGACAGCAAGGGCTGGGTGCAGCTGCCTGAACGGGGATGTCTGGGTCCAAGTGGAAACACGGGGCTGTGGTCTCCCTTGGCCAAGGATCTTGTAGGTTGGGCCAGGGCCCAGTTCTGGTTTGTGGTCCCAGCACATTTCCATTGCTGTGTGAGGGTGTGGGGAGCTTGGCTTGGTGTCCCCCACCTTTCCCAGTTCCTGTGGGGCTTGCAGAGCTGTGTGCAGGCAGCGCTGGATGTGGGGACTAAGCACTGGGAAGCATCACAGGTGGAGCAGTAACAGCAACTTGCTTATAAAAACATAGACCTGGCTGCAGCCCTGGTGAACTATAATCACCTTTACTGAGGCCTGAGATGGGAATGGTGGATTTTAGTGTTCTGATACCCAGGAAAGCTTTTGTAGAAGCACTTGGCTGGATTTCTGCCCAGCAGCCTTGTCCTAGGGACTCTGCTGTGGATGCATACTGGGCAAACCCAGCTGAAAGCCCAATGGTTTGGGGCTGGGAGACCAGCGAGGGCAGGTGGAATGTGCCACTGGGAGGCAGCTGCTGTGTGCTTTCAAACCTTAGTGACTGTTGCCTCCACATTTACTTTCTGGCTCACCTCTTCTCTGCAGACAAAACAGAAGTGTGTGGCAAACATCTGTTGCTACAATCAGAGGATGGAGATGGGAACCTGGAACCTGAGAGTTATGTTTTCCTTTATGGCCTTCACTGATTCTCAGTACCTCCTAAGGATCAAGGCATCCTGGCAACTCTGTGCAGAAGGACAGCAAGTCACAAAACATGGAGGGTGCAGTAATTTTCTCCCTTTCCGTCCCCCTAAAAGCACAGGCTCAGCACTTTACACATACTCAGTATAAGCATTTCAGGGCTGCTTCTATGGTAAGTTAAATAAAGAGATGACGTTTGGTGCTGACTTAAGCTCAATATATCTCCCCAGATGAGAAGCCCGGGGCAATCTTTTGTGCCTGGTATTCCCTTCCTGCTTCATCCTCCTCAGCTCAGCTGCAGGCTCCCAATGTGCAAAGGTGGGCAGGCACAGAGCCAGCCAGTCCAGGGGAAGGTGCATTCATCCTACTGTATGGGCCTATTATAATCCCAGCTGTTATCACTATGATACCCTCCTTCTAAACTGCTTCACATGTGAATATTTTCTCTTGAGGGACAGAAGAAGGGGTAACACCCAAGCACACTATGCATGGAGTCAGAAGAGAAGCAGAGGCACGTCTTCAGTTTGGCAAAGGACAGACTAAGCAGCTCTGTTACCCACTTTGCTGTGGCTTCAGAGTATTTATGCAACTTGTTTTGCAAATCCCCTCTCAGAAGCCCCTTCTGTTACTGCTGCCAGCCTTCATCAGCAAGAGGATAATCTCCTGCATACTGAACCAAAGCAGCAGCCCACAAAAGAGACACTCTCTCTGCCTTTTACAAAGATCATAGTGTCCAAAGCAGCACTTGTCATACAAGAATGTTGTCTGGATGCTAATATTACAGCACACAGAGATCAAAGAAGATCAGGAATCACTGCTAAGAGACAAAGTATTTTTATGAATTGAAAACTGTCGAGAAGAGAAAAAGCAAAGCATGGGATGAAATGGTGAGACTTTCTCCTACCAAACAGCACCCTGCTCACTTTGTCTGGGTTCTTCTTCTGTTGTGTTGTTGCCACTTTATTGATTAATGATTTGGAGGGGATTTGAGCAGTGAGGCAGAAACATGTATATGATATATATACAATACATGTACATATACTTTATGTGTACAATATATAAAGTTTCAGGTTAATAAAAAATCTACCCAACTAAACAGTAGAGAATGTATATTCATTTCTTGCCAGGGCAGGGTTACAACCAGTGCATTAAGGTTACTACATAAGACAATAATTTTTCTTGCAGCTGGGGTTGCAGACACCAGCTGCTGAGAGTCCTACTGCTTCAGAGAGATTCACACAGAGACAGTGCACATTCCTCCCACTCCTGCACCAGTTCTGTACTCTTAGCCAAGATGCAATCAACTTTTCTCCCCTCACAACAGCAACGGTATGGTGCCCTGGTCTCCAGGACTTGTCCCAAGTTTGTCTTTTTTGCTGCAGTGCAAGTGGAAGGAAGAGGAACATGCTTGAGTTCCGCAGTGAATTGTGCACATTTCCAGCACTCTTTAATTATTAATTAATACCAGCTGGAAGCATTAGGAGATTAAAGCCTTTTTTGTGTCATTGGCATGAACTGCTGTGACTCACTGAGATGGAGGCTGGAGGATGCTGAGTAAGAAGGGTTTATATACTTCAAGCTTTTGGTATTTGGGGTTAATCTGTGACCCTGATCTGGGCATGTAAATCTAGACTGTGGCTGAGTTTTGTGTCTAGCTGGTTCTTTTTTCACTTCTTTTATTCTGAGCTGAGTGAAGAGATCTTCACATCCCATGTGCATGCCTGGTGCACAGCAGAGGAGTAAGGTGAGTTTGCTCCAATGACAGAGCAAACAGAACCTATGCATGGCTCTCCGCGTGACTATTTATATCTCCATAGCTTTTCACAAGCAAAAGTTGAGAGCTGGGTTTAGATGCTCGAGCAGCGCAGCAAGCTAACCGCAGGTACATAGCTTTTGGATTAGAGCTGGTTCTCATCCAGCCAGATCAGAGCGTGGGGCAGAACAAGTTGGTATCTGTTTGCAGAAGGCCATGCAGAGGTAACATAACTGCCCTGCATCTCAAGGGGTGTGCACTGACCGACAACCAGCACACCTGAGGTACCATGGGAGCAAGTGCCCTTCCATGCTGTGTGCTCCTTCTTGCACCCTTTTTTTCCTTCAGGAAGGCAGCTGTGAATATTAGCACTTCAGCCATGCCCTCCCATGCACTCTTTGCAGTTCACACCAATATGATTCATCCATACAAATATTACACCTGAACTGGACAGGGTTAAATTAAAGCCATTGCTGTGTTAAAGCCAGGCTTTGAACAGGAAGGTTAGATCTGTAAAGAGGTGGTAGCACAAGCTGCTGTTGGGCAAGCCCTTGCAGCCAAGGTTGGGAGGTGTAAGACTGGCAGTCAGGAACAGCAGTCCTGCCTCTGGCAGGGTCCCAGACAAATCACTGTTTCCCCCATAAAACAGATGTAGATGATTGCATCTCCAGTGAAGTTCTCCAAGAGCTGCACGAGAGGTGCTGAAGTGGAGCAAAACATTATTTCCCTTCCTTGAGTTATGCTTTTGAAAAGCCTTAAACTGTGAAGAGGGCAGGTTTGGTGCTCACAGTTATCCCTGGCACAGCTTTGGTGGTGCTGAGGTCTGCAGTCTTCTCTAGAAGAGATTTTTAGATTGTGCAACTAAGCTGTCGTGTTTTGTGTAGAGGAAGGTAATTTTTGCAAAATTTGGAATGCTGCAGACACTGCATGCTGCACTGTTATACATGTAGTTGTCCATCACCATCTGTATCAGCAGATCTTTATACAGGAGGTGGAATATAAAGATTAATGAGTTTAGGATATCAAAACAGTTGTAGATGTGATGTAGAAAGCTATAGGTGCCAGCAGAGGGCTCGCAGCCTTCCCTGCTCTATAGGGGAACAAGGCTGCCATTGTCCAGCGCGGCAGCCTCTGCCTCCCCCGCTCTGCACCTTGTGTCTCCAGCTGTGCATTGCATCCAGGTGTGACCCAGAAGAAGTGAGGGGTTCTGCCAGCTATTTGAGTCTTGCCATTTGGTCTAATGATACAACTGTCTGACTTCTGATGACCTCCACTAAAGCAGTTTGTGTGTTGAACCCAACATAAAGCATTTTCCCTCCACCGACAAAGACCTTGTAATCTTCCCTGCAATGTCTGTTGTGAAAGGTTGTGTGGGATAGGCTGGGACATCTTCTGACATCTCTTCTGGACCTTGATACTATCAGTCAAAAGGTGACAGAGTCACCTAAGAGCTGCACCAGCTAGGCCTTCTAAGTTTTAGAGGCACAAATCACAATGCTGTGAGTTTAAGGGCAAGGGACATCCTGTGAGCTTAGATACTTCCCACTTAAAGGGAGCCCAAGCATCCTCTGAATTCTCTGCAGGAACTGCAAGGCTGGAAGATCCAGCAGATCCCTGAGTACCTGCTTTTCCCTGGCAACTTTCACCTTTTGTCCACCTATTCCTCTGACCACTGATCCAGTGTGGGAGAGGAAAGACATCAAGGAAATATTCTTTTCACAATCATTTTCTCATGTGCCTTCTGCACACCTTCCAGGCCAATTTCTACCACTCATTTGTTATGGCCTTGCTTGTCACTGAGGCCTGTTGCCATCTACTAGATGAAATCTGAATTATCATTGCCAGCATCATCCCTAGTGTTTAAGTTTATTAGGTGGGTTTTGAGAAAACCAAGCTTGTTCCAAGGCATGTTCTTCAGTCCTTACAGAACATAAAGGAATTGCACATACTCATTGTTCATAAAGGCAGAGTATATTCCAAGAGTGTGAGAAGTTTAATTTCTTGAGATCAGGAGGGAAGCCAGAGATATTAGGCTCTATCTGATGGCCTGTACTGTTAAATTTAATTTGGGGCTTTCTTCTGCCTCTGGTTTAGTGCCTTCCAACCTTCATAGATACTTTTGGCTACAGGATCCTGTAAACTTTTTACCACTTGTGTCCATCTCTGTGTAAAGGAGATTTCCCTCTAGCTTTGAAATCCACTTCAAGGGGTTGTCCTGAAATATAAATAATTTTTCATGGCTAAGAAATTTTTATATAAAGATGCTCTGATGAGGGAAATCCAAAAGCAGCTGCCACATTGCTTCAAGAAGGGAAAGAAACTCATCTGAGTAGAAACAGATGTGGCAACACAGAGAGGAAGAAATGCATAGCACAGGAGTTTTATTTTGGTCCAGAAATTGGTAAATGATATAAAGGGGTGATTGAACAGTTCACAGAGCCCAAAACAAACCAAAACAGCCCTGAAATCAGAGGAGAGGAGTTCTGGGAAGTGTGGGCCTATAGATATGAAAAATATTTGACTAAACTGGCTTTTGGGTTGCTCCCCTGCCTGGCTCACATTCACTTGACAGGCTACAGTCACCAGAGACTGGGCGCTACTTTCATCCATCCACTTTCAGCTGTTATTTTCAGCAGTGCCTGTGTTTTAGTCATTCTTGATTTACCGTTTGACTTTTCTAATTGGACTAAGGCATTGGTTTAGTGTGAGCAAATGGCTCCTTGCTTGGCAGGCTCTGGCTTGCTACGGGCTTTTTGTTGGTGATGGGTAAAACTGAGGATTTGCAATAGAAATTTAGGAGCTGAAGGTGGGACTAAAACACAACTCAAGACAACAGACTGTTTCTGACTCCAGTTTCGAGTAGGGCTGGTGAGAGGCAAAGGACCCAACGTGTGCTTCTTATTCCTCTTCCATATATCTACAGATTTTTCTACGTGTCTGCTCTTTTTTTAGTCATGTGTAAAAAAATTTGATTGTTCTCAGTGTTTTCCTAATGTGTGACATCGTCTCTTCAGCTCCTTCTTTTTTTCTTTATACCCTTTCTGCTTTTTCTTTTTCTGTAACCTAAGCCTGAAAACCATGTTCAGTCCCTGTTTGTCACCGATGCCTTCCTCTCTGCTGCCCAGAGACCTTTGACTACAGCAGACTGCCGTACAGTGCGTAACTCCATTATCTGGCATTTATCTGAGATTACAAATTAAAAATGCCACGGCCTCTAATAACACTTTCAGTTACAGACAGCTAAAGCTATCTGTAGCTCAAAGCTATCTGTAGCTATCATCATATAGGTGACATATTTAAGTTAGTCTTCAGTAACTTAAATTGTGTCTTACCATCTGCAAATTTTGCTCCCTGCTCTGCTTTTGGGATTACTAATAAATGACGCTCCTCTGAGCAAACCCAGTTTGCCATTCTAAAAGTTGCCTGTTTATTTCTTTTCTTGGTCTTTGCTTCTTGACTACTCTTTACCCAATGACAGTGATACTCTTTACTCACTGATTACTTCTGGGTAACTTTGATTTCTTTATAATATTGTGGAGAATTTTGTAAAGGCTTTCAAATCTGATGAGCCTAAAAGTTAATTTTCTGTACTATTTTACTGTTATATCCTCAGAGTTCTAAGACTAAGGAGCTGTTAGACCATGACAATCCTTTTCCTGCTCCATTTCACCTCTGCACTCTCTGCACTGCTATCAGTCACTGCATTCATGATACATTTAAATTACAAATTTATTAGAAGAAATTCCTCTGTTCTTTCTGTTGTCTTGGTAGAGATCTTGGAGTAACTTTGGGTACCTAACCTAATAATAATAAATGGGACTGAAAACCTCTTTTCTGGCTCTTGCTTCTGAATTTGCCATTGTTGTTTATTATGTGAAAGGTCTACATTATGGTTATATGTACCATCATAACAGACATTCCAGGTGAAGCTTGAGGTTCATTGGCAAAGCTGTGGGCTGGGGAGGGAGAGAATAGGAAGGTTTGCAGGTGCTCCTGGCCCACTCCGCTGGGAGTAGGAAACCCAAGGGGGTGACAAGAAGTGACCTCTGTGAGGAGACACAGCAAGAACTGCTTAAGGTGACATTTACTCTCCTTGGAATTTGTCCAAAGCTTTTTTTTTTTTTTTTTTCTTGAATGGGAAATAAGAACTAAAGGCACTGAAGCTGAGTGTCTGCCTTTGCTCCTGGCAGTACTCGGGTGGGTAACTCAGAGGACAGTGTCAGTAACCTCTGATAGCATTCCACAAAGCAAACACAAGCTAGAGAAACTTCACTTTTTCATTCTCTGACCCAAGTCTTTGTTTCAGGAATACAATGTCCTAAAGACAGGTCATTGCTCCCATTTCTTCAAGTGAACTTTGAGCTGTGTGTTTAATGCTGGAAGAGACCATAATGCTAGCATGCAAGCAAGTCCACATTTTAAAGCTCGTGCTGAGTAATGTTTGTGCAATTCAGATAGCAGGATGGTAATTACATGAACTGTAGATCACAAGCAATCTCCAGGCAGGAATCTGTTGGAGTGTCATGTTGCTAAAGTGATGGGGAAACAAGAACTGACTCATTAACTGCAAGCTCAGGGATGAAAACAAACATCACTCCTGGCTCTTTTGCTGTGGTCACATTGAGATGTTTTGACTCCACTGGGTGTTTTCACTTCGCAGTGTGCCATGTCATGAAAACCCCATGGGCAGCCAACCCAAACCAAGCCCCAAGCCGGTTCACCCTCCAGGCATCCACCCCGGCACCCCCGGCCGGGTCCGGCTCTGCCCAGGGGCACACAGCCTCCCCGGGAGGCGGTCCGGGGTCACTCCACGTCCTGCCCGTGGCTCCGGTTGATGCACTGACTGCTGAGGTCTCTCCTGCATCGGCCTCTTCTCACGCCGGGGCGGCCGCTCGCC
>NW_010293935.1:0-12270 GCF_000700745.2 Antrostomus carolinensis
ACCTTTAGCCCTTATCCTATCTTAAGATGTTTTATTTATTTTCTTGCAGTTATTTCCTTCCTTTCCTATCTTTCTATCTTCATAATACTAATAATTTAGGAAATTATGTACAAACAGTATGAATGCAATACAGCTTTGAATAATTCTGAATTTGTCTTCAGTAACAAAGGCATCAGGTCTAGTCTGTGCTTTTCTGCTTAGCATATTTAGTTACTGAATGCTGGGAACATGGCAAAAGTAGATCTTAGACTTCACAAATAATCTTTAAGTTTTGCTTGAACAATTTAGAGACAGGTAAAGAGTATCACCTGTGTTAAATGGCACTTCAATTGCATGATTTTCACGGCATGTTAAAAGATGAGTTTATGCACTACAAGTCAATAAATGCAGACTCTAATCAAAAGTTTTGCTTGCATAGGAAAAAAAAATTCTACTGCATGTAATAGAACCTTCTCTAAAAGATATTGAAACGTGATGAACCACATCCATTTTTTGATTAAGTGAGGTTTTTTCAATTTGATATTTAAAAAGAACTATGAATATCGTTCAGTCATACTTTTCTATCAATGCCTTCCAAGTGTCTGTCAAAATTGAGATTACCTATTTTATAGAATATTAGAACCAAAAAAATTCATTTCTCAAGTGATGCAGAAAGATTATAATCTGCAGCTAGCAGATATGTAAAACCCTTTTCCTGCAAGGTGTGAAATTAAGAAATAAAATCTTGTCTGTCACTGTCGTATATGATTTTATGGACTCTGCTTCTGAAAATTCAACATCCTGGAGTTGTTATTTAAGTAGTCATGGCCACATATTGTCCTGGACCGCTATGTTTATGTTTTTAAATCCTTCCCCTGAATTGTTTGTCTTCACATTTTAGGATCCCTAGGACAGTGTTTGCACTGTCTTCCTAACTTTGGTCATTGTTTAGTTTAAAAGGAACTTTCCTAGTCTAACTGATTTAGTCAAGGTTGCAGAGTATTTCCTATCTTCCCATATTTCTTTGTTTTAACTCTTACTGGCTATTGGACAAAGATGCACAGACTTCTCCACTTGTTCCATCTGGTTTTGCTCAAGTTCTGCCTCAGATCTGATTCCCAGAGTCTACTCATGCTGCTACTTTGTTCTTGCAAAGGACTTTAGCTTTGCAGATTTTTTTTCCCCCCCTTTTTTCAATTCTCTGTCTTTAACAGCAAGCCTTTTGGAAACGCTGGCATCACCACACAAGATGTGTACTGTGCTTTATCTTTCTTGTATCCTAGCTTGTCTCTGGCTGTGGATTTAATCTGTATGTTTCTAATACATCCACATCACCATGACAACTAGATGTCAGATACAGGCTACATGGTAATATTAAGTGTTTATTTTAAAAAGCCCGACTCTACCACTCCTTATTCAGCAGCTGTTGCTTAGTTACTTGGGGTTGGGCTTTGCCTTTTGACAGATGTGAGCCAGTGAAGGTTTGTTCATGCACACTATCTCAGGTGTAATATTAAGAGGTTTTTTGACTTGAAACACTTCTTAATTGTGATGCCTCCCCTACTTCTTTGTTGCTTTCAGAGGCAAGAAAGTGACCATATTTATATAAATATGGAATGTTCTTCACTGCACTTACCTGGGCATATGTGTAAGTGGGCTCAGTGTGAAGGCAGGAAGGTCTGTTGACTCAAGTTCCATGAGCAAAAGTTCACATTGGGTCCCACTGACTACCTCTCTAGAAAATACCTTGGGTTTGTATGTTCAAACTGAATTTTATCCTCACCTGGTGCAACTAACCTGTTTTACTTTGAGGGATGTTATATTGGAATGGCCAATGCGAGAAATGGCATGTGAACCCTTCAAACTGTAGGAGAAGAATGTGAACTACTGTGATCGCTGAAATGATGGAATCTGTCCCCAGACAGTCACAACTGCAGAACCAGTAAGGAGACAGTTAAACATGTTGGATGAGCTTAATTAGTGTTGCCTCATCCAGCTGCATTTGGCTTGTAAAGATGTGTGGGTAACAGTTGCTTGCTCTAAAGGTCAGTCTGGAATACAATGGTGAAAAGTTCTTGAATGAAATATACCTTATATTGCAGGATAAAAAGGGAATGGCATACATTATCATTTAGTCATACTTTTTTTTTTTTTAATTTAAGGAAAACTTGAAATTCACTTTCTCAAAAAATAATTTCTAAACATAATTTCTCATTTTTGTGAGACTGAAGTGGCGTTTTGTTGCCTTATGGATCAGCTTCCTACCTGGAGCAGCAGTTAGTGCTCAAAAGCCAGGCATTATTTATTTAATGAGTGTGTCTGCAAAAAGATTAATTATTCTTTTTCCTTCAGCAGATTAAAGAAATATCAATTAGGGCATCACTGTCCTGTCCCAAAAGTAGTTGCCTTTGTCTAGCACCAAGTGCAAAGAAATTTAGTTGCTTTAAACATACAAGGTGTCTTCCTCCTTTATTCTTTGCATTTTAAGTTTGGAATAACATTGGTTTAGAGGTTTTTTTGGTGCTCTCTTCTCTTTTTGTGTAATCACTGTGTGACTTGAAGAAAGTTTTGAGCCTATCAAAAAACCCCAAACCACCAACAAACAAAAAATCCTTTGTATGTCTATTGTCTACAGCTATTTAAAGGGTGTGTGTGTAAATATATATATTATACACTAAACATGTTGTTGGTATTATATGCCTAGTTATTCCTTGAGAGCATTTATTTCCACTTTTTATCTGTGCCTGTGGAGAATTTCTTGTAGGCTTTTGCTCATCATTAGCCTCTGGTGTGCAAACTGTTCCCTTCTTTCCCATAGTAATATAATTTTTAAAAAAGAATGGAAATTAATTATAATTGTTTTGTTCTCTTTTAAAACGTTCACTTTCCTTACTTGTGTTTATTTCATTATTTTAAAGAGAGAAAGGAATTAGGATATGTTCTGTTATTGACTTAAAGCAACAAACAGGGAAAAGTAACCAGGGTGTCTTTTAGTGTGGAATATATTAATGAAAAAAATCTCATGCTTCGATACAAAATTATTTTTAATAGACTGAGCTTATATGCTAAGAATGCATTGGGGAGTTTTATTTCTTTTTCAGTTTATCTTGATTTATTTAAAGATTTTTTCAAGACAATTTTCTTCATGAACTATGTTGGAAAAGCATTCATAATCTGTAAATTTAGGGTAATTTAGGGTAATTAATTGACGTAATAGTTCTGGGTTTCTGAAAACCTTTAGAATTGAATATTCAAAAACATTTGATTAAATCATTGTATGGCAAATGTAAAAAAAATGTAACTTTTGTTTAGTATGGAGTCGAGAAGATTGACATTTGACTAAGAATCATAGAAGTTTATCTGAAGATAAATTTTATTCATTTTGTCTACTATTTTAGAATATAGCAATAATTTGTGTCTCCATCCTGCTACATAACACAGACCCCTCTCTGATTTTTCTTGGATCTGTGTTGTGTGAAGAGGAGAAAAGAAAGCTTGCACTTCTGGTCAAGTATTAGTATGCTTGGCTAGAATATAAACTGTTTCAAAATATTGTTTGGCTAAAAACTTACAAAGACATTTTTACACTGTGCTTTGTTTATCTAGGTGTCTTGCAGCTTTTATTTGGCACATTCCTGAAGGAGCAAATAGTGTTTAAGAATCCGTAACTGATTTTGTAAAGTATTCATCCAAGATGCATTTGTGCATCTGCTTAGTGTTTTCAGTATATTTTAGTACTAACTTCAGACATTTTGAACCAGCTGATCATTTTCGTATCTGTGAGGCTTTTTCCAACTATTTTTTGTCTGAGTAAAACTTCCATTCTACTCAAATTGTGCAAATGGTCTTTTGTGCAAGGAAGAAGTGTTATACAGGATTATAAAGCACTACAGCAGTAAGGGACCACTGATTTGAGAGGATGAGAGATGCTGACTTGTCATGCTAATAGATAAGTGTGTTGTCGTATCCCATAGCTGCACATTCATACTCCGTTGATACTCCCAGGAATGTAACGGTAGAGGGTGAGTTTATCATAGCCCGATGCATTTTACATGCTAAAACATTTCTCTCTCCAGGTTCTCATGCCTACATTTGTAGTATGCAAGAGGCATGATGTGTTGATAAAACTACATCTTTAACATCTCCTCTTCAAAGCACTATTTCTTGGTCCTTACTGCGCTGTGTCATGTAATTAACCCTTTTTCTGTAACTCCATGTCTCTCTCTGAATACGTGAACAGGAGGAGTTAAGACATTTGTTGTGAAATGTTAGTTTATAGGTTTGC
Organism: Antrostomus carolinensis; assembly: GCF_000700745.2. Classification (NCBI taxonomy): domain Eukaryota; kingdom Metazoa; phylum Chordata; class Aves; order Caprimulgiformes; family Caprimulgidae; genus Antrostomus; species Antrostomus carolinensis. Next base: position 4,265 of record NW_010293935.1, read on the forward strand.
ATGGCCTTGTGTTTTAAATGGCTTTTGTAAAGATTTGTGAACAGGTTTGTCCTTGAGAAATTTCCATAAGGATGACTTTTATTTCCAAGGTTGTGCCTTCCCTTTGTCATATATCATTTTGACAAGAACTCTGCTAGAATGGCCCCTTTTGGTATGTTGTGTGTTAAATATTTTACAGCACAGTTGGTTTAATTTAGCAGCAGTAACATTTGCTTTCTTTTCCTCTAATTTTCAATGTGTTTCACTGACTTCTTGTATTGTTTTTCATGACACTTTTTCCTGCCTTGCCACTTCCAGAAGTTCAGATTTCCTGGTTGCTGATAGTCACTGTTCCATCAGCCTGTGCAGAAATTTCTTCTTGCTTTGGGTCAGAACTGGCTCTCTTCTCAGGATTCAAAACTAATTTTGCTGTTGTGAGGAAATTGCAGTGCATATAGGGTCTCTATTCAATTTGGTTAATTCCTATGTTCTGAGCAATTTTTTCTCTTTCCTACTTGGAAAACTGTTTCTAGCAGTGGTTTTTCATGTTACACGCTGTGTCTCTCAGTCACATCCTGGCATCCTAGAGTTCTGTGGTGTGGTGTTTTTTTACTGATCTTTCGGGTTTCACAGTCTTCAAATTGTATCCTACAAAAATGTGGAAAAGAGTGTGTTTTCTGAATATACAGAAATATCCTGGTATCTGTGGTCACATTATTTTATGGGGTGATCATCTGTCAGGATTACTGGGATTTGGTTTCAGTTTTCCTTAGCTAAAGCCCTCTTAGCAGTTGCCAGGTAGGCAATCCTATTTTGTTAAGCTGTGTTAGTGATGGGTGTAACTGCCCCATGTGCCTGGCTCCTGTGACAACAGCTCTATTAAGGCAGCATCTTTTTAATTCCTCCAGGGATGGACAGGAAGTGAAGCCTTTGACTTTTGCTCCAAGTTCCTCCTTTAATTAAAAAAAAAAAGAAAAAAAAAGAGGAGGAATGCTCTATGTTCATAGATCCTGCTTATGTGCTGTTTCCAGAGCTTTGCTCTAACTGATTCACAGATCTGCCCACATACTGGTTACTTTTAGCTGTTGTATCTGATAAGTTAAGCAGGGTCAAACTGGGTCAGTAGCCAAATGGTTGACCTCAAAGGTACACTGATTTGCTGCAGGACATTTTTTATAATTCATTAGGTGGCAAACTCTTAGCAAAATCATATCTGAATATCTGTCCCTTAATGGTGTTAGTGAGGAATTCACAGCTGCAATTTTAGCTTTCGAAAGACCTGAAGTTGAATCTTAGACCACCTTGTTCACAAAAATAAAAGAAAAAAAAAAGACAAAAAACCCCAAACAATATTAGAACCAAAAAAACCTCCAAAGTCATTCATGAAACTCAGCATAAAAATAAACACATCTCGCCATACTTGAGTTCTGCTGCCACTTCAGAGGAGAAGGGGAATGTTATTAGGTCGGTGCTGGAAGCTGAAACAACTAGATACCTACCGCTATACGTCTATACAGTCACACACTTGAAGTCTTTGTCACCCCATATACTTATGAGAAGGGAATGTGATTTCTGACATTGGTGAATCATTCTCAGCACATGAAGTAAAATGGACCAACACCTTCTTTTGTGTTTACAGATGAACAGATGCTTTGATCTGTGAGCTGATGCATCCACATTACTCAGTAGAAGCAGAGGGAAGAGATGAGAGAGAAAAAAGCAAAGGCATTTGCCAAAATTGGCATCCAGCCTCAGCTCTTGAATATGTTGGACCACCCTGAAAAGCATTCATACTAGTGTTGAGTAGTATAATTATTAGATTGTTGGTATATGTCCCAGCAAAGTATGTGATTTTGTTATTCTTTAAAATATGACCAGACTAAATATGTTGTCAGTGTCATCAAAACTAAGCTAATATTGTTGCTATTTTTGAGCCAAAAAGGGTGCTGGATTTTGCATTCCTTTTCCAGTGCTTGGTCCCGTAGGCTGTGCTTGTACTGCTTTGTTGCATGACAGTACTGCTCTGCAATGTTAGGAGCTGCCCTTGAGGTCAACAGATATTACAAGAAGGAACACCACATTGGATGCCAGCATCTTTGACAGCTTTCCAGGAGAAAGTACGGTGATAATATAATAATTATTATATTACAGTGGTAATATAATAGGGTAAAAAAACCCTAAGGATCACTGGTAACATTTTTTTCTTGGTAATAAAACTGAGTATGTCGAGAAAGAGAAGTATTCTGCATTTTCTTTTTAGTCACTGGATAACTCAGTCGTCTCCCTTATTTTCTATAAAGCTTGCTAGAATAATTAGGAAGCAAAATGAATCATGTATGTATTAGTTTTGTTCTATAGACTTATTCTACGCGATATATTCTTATGGTTTCTGTGAATTAAAATACATTTAATTATAGTGCTAACCTTCAGCATGCTGTGGCACATCTTTCAGTCTGCACTCCTTGGTTGCCTTTGTTGAGACTACAGACTTATTTCTTTGGATCAGCAATATCTATGACAGCAATTTAATTGCTACATGCATTCGTACTGTTTTTTGGCAATTATGTTTCAGATTCGTATTGGTGTTACCTATATGCCTGGGGGGTGGTTTTATATTAAATAACAGTAAAAAACAGGTAACAGCTACAAAAACAGCAGTGGAGCAAAATCCCATATAATTGCAAGCTAGGCCATCTAAAAGGCAAGGAAAAGGAAATATTTTCATTAAATTTTAGCTGTTACTGCCAGGAAGCAAAACCAGAAATTATGTTTCAAGAGTTGTGGTAGAAGCTATTTACACTTATTGTCTTTGAGCCCCATATAATTACATTAATTATTTTGCATTCCTATTAAGCTTTATCTTTTATTCTTTTTCTCCATCCCCAAATTTCTGAATATTCACAAGCATTAATTTACCACTACTGACATACAGCTATTTTGGGGATGCAGATGACAGTCACCAGTAATATAAAAACTTAAGAATACTGTTTCTAAATGAAGTAGTGAGGGCAATTTAAGCATTTTGGTGTGTAATTACTAAAATTGGAATTTGCACAGAAATACAAGCTTAACATATAGCTTATTAGAAGATGAGACTGTAAAATTTTAATGAGGATATATAATCAGGAACTCAGTTATATTTAGGATGCTGCATGTGGACAGAGTTGTGTCCACATAGCAGTCATTATCAAATTCAGAACAAGGAGTTCAGGTTTGAAATACTTGTGCCTGAAGATTCGGTAGCCAGTAGAGACGTATGATTTCCACTTGAGAAATCTGTAGGCCTGCAGTTTTGTACTGTAAATATATATTTTTTTCCCCACTTCACTTTTCTTTGTATTCTAAGGATTAAACTGTGACCTTATTTGATTTTTTTTTTTTAAATAAAAATGATTGATGCATAAAATATAACTTGGTATATTGTAAAAGGAACAGCCAATATAAGGCAGATATGCCGGGCGTAGGAGGGTAGTGAATTGTCACCACTTTTCATTTGGAAGGAACCCAGTCATCATAGATCACGTTTTACTTGTGCCCTCTTATTTAAAATGCCTAGTTAATGCTCCTTTCAGATAAAAATTTCCTATTAGTTTCAAAGTCACTGGAATAATGTTTATGGTCATCAGCATTTGGATGATTAGTGTTGTCAACCTAATGCAGAATATAAACTCAACCAATCATGCTCAAGGAAACAAACCCTGATTGTATTTCCATGGAGATCTCTAATTTGTAGTACAGATATATAAACATGTTAAGTGGCTCTTCATAGATGATCTATAAAAAAGGAATCCATGATGGCATGAATATTTTAATATGAATTTTTAAAATAGCTTTATGTATTTTTTAATATAATTATATTTTTTTCAAGTGCCACTGGAAGGATTTCACATTTAGAGCTTAATAGGTGGACAACTAAAGTTGTCCCATGACCATGTGGAGCTGGAGTGTATATAGAATTTAAAGGAAATTATCTTTGGTTTGGGAGGCAGAGTGAAGGTTATGCTTAGATAAGTGGCACTATAGCACAGATTCACTACGAATGGGCATTAAAAATTAGCCCCTGAGGAATCCAGGATAGAAGACATCTGATGAACTGATGATATTGTAAAATACTAAGGTACAATGGCAGTCTTGGAATGAGATCAGAATGTAAGTTGTGAAGAATTACTACAGTTTATTTTAAATATAAATTAAGATAGAATTATTCTGTTTGATTGATTTGTTTTTCACTTATCCTGATGATTGAAGGGTATATGAAGAGCTTATTACCCTCCAGAGGCTGAGGAAAGGTTCCTTGTTTTGCAAACAGGCTTTTCGAGCAATACTTCCACACACATACAAAAAAACCTCCCCAAAACCAAAACAAAGAACATAAAAAAAACCCCACACAAAAACCAACCAAACAAAACACCACCAAACCAGAACCAACCCTCTGAACTATGTTGCTCTTGTTAAAGATGACTAAAACTTATCACCTTATAACAGTATTGTAATGCTAAGTCAATAATGCCACTGTGCTGGAGTGCTTCAGACCCTCTGCCAGAACTTGTGTATAGGAGCAGAATCAGAATAACAATATTTTAATGTAGTCTTGGTAAGTTCCAGTGGACTGAGAATAGGATTCTCATTTTAGTGCTTCACTTCTCACTTAATATCTCAATGCTGAACCATGGGTCAGAATTTGGAGGTGCTCAAATAGGAGCATATTTTTACAAACTGATGATAGATCCTAGGATAGGCAGTCTTGACAATTAATTAGTGATGTCGTAACCACATCTTTTTGTTGGAGTAACTGCAGACTTGGAAACAACTGGACAATGGATTCTGCCAGCTAGGCAAAACTGAAGTAATACCATTGGACTAGTGACATTGGTTTGTTTGATATGTGTCTGGTTGGATAGATTTTAAATGTATGTTTCATCTCCTAGAGAAACAAGTAACTATACTAGCCATGTTTTAAAAACAACATCTGTTTTGTTGACCTTGCTTTTCCAGCAGTCAGTCTATTTAAACCTAAATATTTAGATGAAAGCAACATTCAAAGATTTTTAGCTGAGACATTTCCCTTTTTCTGCTGTTTTTCTTGAGGAATGTAAGGAAAGATAACAATTCACCTTTTTTCCACTCCATTAAAAATCACATTCTAAGCAGTCTTCTGAAATCAGTACTGTGTCATTATTTTGCAAGTTAATGGAAGCATTATTTCAAATGTTTGAGAAAATGTTGCTGTGTATTCATGTATGCACACTTTAAAAAAATTAAATAATACATCTGTGATTTTGGTTTCATTTTTTCCTTTCTATACTGCTGACTTCACATACAGATGTTCTCCAGAACAAGCGATACAGTAATTCCAGATAGATGGTCTAATGAGCGATTTTTAACTTTTTTAACTTATCTAGAAAATGTACCTCATGTGTCTTCTATATGTCAACCATGCTTTGCTTATTCAAGTGTATAATTTATTTTTAATCATTTAATTGATAAAGGAAGCCCAAAGCTGTTCTGGTGTAGTTTGCAGTCACAAGATTTTTAGGTATTGAGTAAGCTGAAGATGAGAGAGTTCAAGGGATTCTATTTAGGGAAAATCACTTTTATATTTTCTCTTTTCCTCTCCCCCCCCGCTCAGATCCAGCCATTGTAAACGGAGTTTATTGGTCGGAATCTTTAAATAAGGTGTTTGTTGATAATTTTGATCGTGACCCTTCTCTCATCTGGCAGTACTTTGGAAGTGCAAAAGGATTTTTCAGACAATATCCAGGTAAGGAGAATACAATTTCTTACTTAAAATACAATAAAGAATGTTATGGCTGCAAATTCCGACAGAGTATTGTCACAAATCATGACTTTCACAGATACTTGCAGGTTTGAATTTACTTTCTCTCATTTTCAGACAGAGACATTTCTAAACATTTACAACATTCTGAGTTTTTTCTGACCAACTTTCATTTGGAGGTGAAACCAGTTTTTGGACTTACACTTAACCTGACATTTTTATATTTAAGGATTTCAAAAACTTGTTTTAGAGTTTACTTTCACAGCAGTTGTAATAAAATGAAATTAGATCACTTGTATTATTTGTATAGAAATAGGTTAAAATGTATATTATTGCCTATTAAATTTTATGTTTAGTCACACACCAAATTGACTACATATTAAATAAACTAAAAAGTTAAATAAACTGACCCTTAGCTTCTGTAACTTTGGATCAGGCCCACAGTGATAACTGTTCCTTTAGCTGACATGGTTTAGCAAACCGTGTTTTTTTTGTCTGAAGTCTTGAGTTGCTATCAGTGTGTGTATCTGAACGTAATGGCTACTCCATCTATGATAGTTTTAGATTATAGTTCAGTTCTCAAGCTTCATGGTATTACAAGGATAGAAAAAAAGTTAGTCATTTTAAATGCTGTTTCTTGTTTTGTGCTAGAAAACAGGTGTAAAAAGCAGAAAGGTTTGCCCTGTTTGTTTTTTTGGGGTGTTTTTTGTTTGTTTGTTTTTGTTTTTTGGTTTTCTTGGAGTTTTTTTTTTCTTTTTTTTTTTTTTTTTTTTTTGATCCAAAACCTGTCCTGTGAGCAAAACATCAGGTGTATGACCTGTGATTGAAGTAGTTAGTACAGGACCCGTTGAGCTCAGCCATGGGTAGTAAGTGCTCAAGGTTTAAAAGGGACTTGGCAAGCATGTGATAAAGCTTGCCAGCACCAATGACCAAGAATGACAGCACTTCAGTGACAGAAGTGTGATGAACATTGTAGGCTTGAAGAGGTTTTCACCTTACGGTAGGCTAAAAAGGAGTCAGAAAAAAATATTGTTTCTGGTGGTCCTATTTTATTAAATTATTTTTCTAGCATTTTCTATATTGTAATACTATTGCCTGTTAGATTAAAGCAGGAAATTCCATTTAGCACTACTTTGCCCTAATAGCACAAATACATGTTGAAAAGGTACTGTGAAAGTGTTGAAATTTAATCTTTTTATCTCTTTAAAACAGGAATTAAATGGGAACCTGATGAGAATGGAGTCATTGCATTTGACTGCAGAAATAGAAAATGGTAGGCAATAGATGACTACCAGTGTTTAAGAAATTTGAAAGGAAGAAAAATTCAGTATTTAAAAGAACCAGATGTTTTGTTTTTTGTCTTAGGTACATCCAGGCAGCAACTTCTCCAAAAGATGTGGTAATTTTGGTAGATGTCAGTGGCAGTATGAAAGGGCTTCGCTTGACTATTGCAAAACAGACAGTTTCATCTATTCTGGATACCCTTGGAGATGATGACTTCTTCAATATAATTGCTGTGAGTGTCTCAGAATTTTTCTTCCTTTTTTTCTTCCATCATTTGTTGCTATCTGTCATGTTTTACATGGGTGATGGATATAAGATGACATCTAAACCAACTGGACAGACACTGTGATTTTTCCAATGCAAACTTCCTCAGGTGACAGTTTTTGGAAACCGTTTTTCTGAATGGCAATCTGAAACCCCTTAAACAAGTTATCTCGAGTTTGGGAGCTGCAAAGAATAGTAATCTGTTTTGTAGTTTGCCTGAACTTTCTACATTGCCTTAATTTTTAACTTTGGGGTATGTGCCCTCCACCATGTACACCATTTTTTCCCTCCTCACAGCTTCTTCAGTACAGTTCAAATTGCAAAAGGGTTAATATGTAAAAATTAATAGAACCAAATCTTAACTTTTGCTGAAGCTTGTATGATGTGATAAAATACTAACACAGCTTCTCATAGTTCATGCTTTCCTCAGTGTGAATCTGAAATGTTTGCATGTATAAATAGTACAGAGGTGTTGCTGGTGCTTTCTAACAGAGATAAATTAGATAATCAGTAGTTCCTGTTATTTGTGTATGGTACTTAGTTTTCCATGGTACAGGTACCCTGGAAAATATCTAAGATGATGATAGTTTTAAAGTATTTAAGAGTAATGGGATAAATCATGTAGGTAAGGATGGCTTTAAAAGTCCAAAACTGACACAAAACCTATGATTTCTGGTCCTCTTCAACATCTTTATCAGTGACA
>NW_010293936.1:0-1050 GCF_000700745.2 Antrostomus carolinensis
TGCTGCTTCACGTCCAACAGAAGCCCTGGTGACCCACAAGGTATGGGAGCTGGTCTGTGCCTTCACTAACAGCATTTCTCCTCTCACAGATCAAAGGAAGGACGATTCGAGTGGACCATGTGGCCAACTATCGGCCCCCCAAAGACTCTGATGACATAGATGATGTCACAAAAGCTCTCCATGCCAAGGGTTGCGGAGTTAAAACCCCACCTCATACGTCATCCGATTCCCTGTCAGAAGATGATGATGGTGTGCCTGTGAAAAAGCAAAAAGGTGAGGTGTGTTCTGCTGGTCTCAAGTGCAGGGCTCAGCCTCCACGAGGGCCCTTTGCTCGGGGGAACGCCAAGGACGGGCGTGCTTTTGGAAAGAATCATCGAATCACTGGATGTTGTGCGTGGGAAGGACCCACCAGGATGATGGAGTCCAACTCCTGTCCCTGCACAGGACAATCCCAACATTCACACCATGTCCCTGAGGGCCTTGGCCAAATGCTGCTGGAATCTTGTCAGCCTTGGTGCCATGAGCACCTCCCTGGGGAGCCTGTTCCAGTGCTCCACCACCCTCTGCCTCAAGAACCTTTTCCTCATGGCCAACCTCACCCTCCCCTGCCACATCTTCCTGCCATTTTTTTTTTGCCAGAGGAAAAAAAGCAGCATAAATTAAATGGTCTGAGTAGCTGAATCCACCCTGTTCTCCGTGGATGCAGCTGGATTTGTTGCTCTACATCTTTCAGAAGAAAAATGGAAAGATGAAGAGAACATCCAGAGTGAATCTGAATGAAGGTGCCACGTAAAGGACCAGCCTGTCCTGCAGCTACACGGGGGGGTTTAAGGGACAATTAGGGTTGTTCTGGGGTTTTTTCCCATCTGTGCAGCAAAGAACTGGAAAAGTCAGAGCCAGTGGAGAGCTGGAAGCTGTGAGTTGCAGCAGGAGCTGCTTCCTGGGGCTTGCTAACGACTTCCAAGCACCAATCCTGATTTAAAAGAGAGTTGGAGGAAAGAAAATGAGCAACAAAACTAAGAGTGGGGGGCGAAATGTTGCTCCCTGATG
>NW_010293936.1:1080-1425 GCF_000700745.2 Antrostomus carolinensis
TCCAACCCAAAGCTTCTCTTTCAGCTAAGGACAGACAGGAGAGGCAAAAGCAGAGCTCGCAGGCTGGGAAGAGGGCGGCACCCCCAGAAGAGGGGCACCCCAGAGTCAAGATTAAGAAGGAGAAGGAGGACCCGGCCTACGAGCGTTACGCCGGCGGGAGCCAGCAGCCCGGGAAGGGCTCCGAGAGGAAACCTGCCAGCAGGAGCCAGCGGGAAGAGGGAGAGAGGCAGCACCAGAGGCTTGTGGAGAGACGAGGGGAGAAGAGCTGCCAGGAGCAGAGGGGACACGGGGGTTTGTGGGATGAGAGGAGAGAGGAGGCTGGCAGGAGGGGCCGGCGGGATGAGG
>NW_010293936.1:1659-1889 GCF_000700745.2 Antrostomus carolinensis
TCCCTGCCTCTCGGGGGGGCACCACGGCTGGCCCCTTCACCTCCAACAGCTTCCACTTGGTTTCTCCTTCCACCCTCAGGCTGGGACCTGAGTGGGACGTGGTTCTCACAGCAGGCGTGCCGGGACGCGGCGCTGCGGGGGGACAGTGGTGGCTGTGAGCAGCAGGACACTTTCCTCCCCAGAATTGTCCACTCCTGGTGGAGGTGTCCCCTCTTACGCTGCACGGGGAG
>NW_010293937.1:0-27905 GCF_000700745.2 Antrostomus carolinensis
TGGCGAGCTGAGCTCGGGTGGGGTGTGAAGGAAACCTTTCCCATCCCGTACGGAACGCGCTTGGCAGCCGCCTGCCTGGGAGCTGCTCGTTTAATGACCATTTGTTCCCGGAGTGTTTGTCGGCGCGTTGTTACGCAGCCTGTCGGGTTGGTCGCTTTTATGTTTTCAGGCTCTTCCCACCTTGCAAAGAATTTTCTCTTTGAATTCTCAGACTCTTGCTGGTACGTGGCTGGCACCAGTTTCCTTTAAAGAGGAGCGCAGAGGCTGGTGAGGAGCAGCGTGTGGGAGCGTTAGCACCGGGTCCTTGAGTCAGGGGCCGGGGATTTTGAGCCCCTTGCACCCCTGGCACCGCCACTTGTGTGTGTGGGTGTTCAGCACGCCCTTGATGCAGCCCCTCGGCCTGTTCCCCTGAGAATACATCGCCTTTGGTGGTATGCCAGCTATGTAAGGTTAAAATAGCGCAGGGGGTCTGTGTGACTATTCATGAAGAATCACAACAGTAAACAAGAACTTCTTTGGGAAAGAAAACCCCAAACACAACAACTTCTCCATCCTGGGCAGCTGCTCATCCTGGATGGATAGCTGCACCAGTGTAGGCTGCTTCTGTCTTCATCGCTGTTTTGTCAGAACTGCTGTTTCAGACCAAAATCAGCATCTTGAAAGCAAAGCTCTGTCTTAGTAGCTGGTTTGGCATCACAAAACACTCGTGCATTGTTTCGGCCACTAGTGTAGGCATGCCCTAAACCCAAAGAGCAAGGGGAGAAGTATGGGTATGTGGGAAAAACAAAACCAAATAAACCCTTTGCTTACCACCTTTTTGTTTTTATTCAACAGAAACTTTTGGGACATGCTCAGTGGAGACGTGCTGGTTTGGTGGTGGTAGAATGAATTTTTACACCTGTTGGCACTGGGAGCTGTGCTGGGACAGGCTGTGCTCCTGCTGGGCTGCGTGCATAGGGACGAGATGGACGGCTACAGCTACCCCCCACTTACTAAAAATAGTTGTTGGGCTCTTCTGACGTGGGAACATTTCACTCCTTGGAAATTGCACGTGCTGGCTGAAGTGAAATGCATGCTCCTCTCTGGGCATTGGTAGCCTGCGTAGCTTTTACTAGTGCTAGTAGTGTTTGTTCTGGCTAATAGTAAGCTCGATAGCGGTTTTATGGACCACCTTCATTATGTTTAGATAACAGGGAGGGCCTTAACATGGGAGCTGATGGATGGGAGAAGCAGAGTTGTGTTTTGTATGTCTCCTCTAACACTGAAACTCAAGAACACTTAATAAGCCTTCTTGAGACTTTGTGCACAGAGCCAGGAATGGTTTGGTTTGTAGTTAAGTGGTGGACTGGAAACTCTCTTAGTAAGCTTTTAGAGTATATTGTGAGTGCATGTTAGTACCACCTTCGTATTTGCCACTGAGGTCATGTGTCAGAATATTGTCTTGCTTTGAAGCGGGAAATTGCAAAGTGGTGTGATGTCAGGGTGGTAATCTTTAGTTTTTGGAGGTGCCTGCAGCTTGCAGTGATCTAATGGAAGTTGTGTGATCTGGTAGCTAAAGCTGTACCAAAGAACTCTACTGGGTGGGTTAGGCTGGACTCTTGGAGGATGATCCCAGAGCTTGGTGGCTGAAATGGCTGGCTGGCCTGGGAACCAGGTGTGTCCCCCATGAGGTGGGTTTAGCACTGGCCAGCTGTTGGATGAATATGCAGGGATGCTCTCTTCAAGGAAGCCACTACTGTTGCTGAGCACTCTGCAGAGCTCATCCCAGCAACTATGGAAAGGTCTGCTTGGCACATAGTCATATGGGTACTTACTCCTGTACATAAAAGGTGGGGCACGGATACAGATGCAGAGGGATCCCCATCTTGGGGGAGAGAGATTCACAAAGCACTTCTGTGGGCATATTGTTACTGATGCTGTTATGACCAGGCAGAATTTTAGTTACATAAATTTGTTCAGGGGAAGAAGGAAACAAAATACCCTCGAATAACAGTCCAGTGTGTTCTTCCCCTATCTTACTTTTTTGAGAAGAACAAGAAGTGATGTATCTTTTCTTTGTGCTGTGGAAGGACCCTGTGACTCATCCTGAGGAGAGAGAAAAGGCTTCTCCATGTCAGTTATATTGGAGGAGTTTCTGGGAAAGATGAGTGGAAAGGCAGCATAGGGTAGAAATAAAGTTGCCTTCTATCTTTGAAACTTAGCACAGTGTGTAGCAAAGAAAAAAAAGAAAATTTACCACAAGTTAAAAAGGAGTAAATGTTGAAAAGCTGTTTCTATTTGAACCTTTTAACAGGTTTTCAGTTTGGATGCAGTCAGCTTGATTTAGGAATGTACCTGAAATTGAAAACAAACAAAAACAACTGAAAAACAAAAACCCCAAGCAGCAATATGCATTGTTTAGATCTGGTTTCCTTGTCAGAGAAGTATCAGTCTGTGCCCTTTGTTTGAGAGGACACTGCCTGACTCCAAGTCTCTGGAGGAGTGGTCTTTCATGCTGAAAATTTGGAGTATGTTGGCAGAAATACAACGCTTAAAATAATTCATGTTGCCTTTAATGTCTGTGTGTGTTTTTGCACTGAAGAAAGCTGAATTCTTAAAGATGGTTTCATCATGATTTCTGAAATGATGCTTAATGGAGTAGCAAAGTAAAACCCAGTTAATGCACTCTGCCCTCTTCTATGCAAACATATAACAGCATTAAAACTTCTACCTTGGGGCCCTTTATAGGTCAGAAGATCAACTGAAGTTTTAGGCATTGTTGAAAAGAAGATTATCTGGATGAAAATACTCCAGCTGCAGAGTTTGCTCCTGCAGACTGGAAAAGAGGGTAATTGATTTAGGAATGTTGCATCGGAAGGTCCTCAGAGGTCGAATCCAGCCTCTCTTTATCACCAGCACCTTGCTGCATAATCCCTGTCAAAGATTTAATGACTGGCGCAGTTTAGCAGGCGAGCCTGGAGCCCCAGGCTGAGCTGGAGCCTGACTTTTGGTAAATTGCGTAACTTCACCTCTGCCTCAATTCAGCTTTCCTTTTTCCCCTGACCTAATACTCGCAGACCCCTCAGGGCTTTTCAGGGTCTGACTGCAACCTGTTTATCTACCGTTCTAGAAAAAATGTCTATGACTGTATTCTCTCAGACCCAGAGAAACTGAGGGAGGAGTAGGTATGAATGATGAGTTGGCATCCAAGAGGTTGTGGCTCTTGCACCTCAGGAGCTGGTGTGGGTCTCACAAGGCCTGGGTCAGGTCCCAGTGAGCCCCGTCTCCAGGCATCAGTGCAGCCCAAAGCTCTTCTTTGTTGTTAACACTTAATCATGAACGTAAAACGGATGAGGCTGAAGAGTGTGAATGTTTGAAATGTCAGTGCTTTTCCAGGACCACGGTGCTTATGGAGACCATCTCCGTGGGTGATCAGATATGTGCTGAGCGAGGTCAGGGTCAGAAGGGTGGAAGAACCGTTTCCACCTCATCTGGGAGCTGTGGGCTTCTACACTTGCATATCCAGTTTACAAACTGGGGATTAGTGGGGGGAAGAACCGGGGTGCTCAGTCTCACAGATGTAGTATTGCATTCACATCTCCTTCACTTCTTGTCTTCCTCTCCATTTAACATGGCACCAAACCCAGGTTGTTCCAGAAGCTGTGTGCCCGGATAGGTTTGCTAAATGAGTGATTCACTTCCTAACCTTTCCTGGCTGCTTGTACGTCTGAGTCAGAGGGAATATTTGTGCCCGATTTTGCTTTTTGTCCATTTGTGTGTCTGGGGGAGGGGTGGGGGTAGGGTTTGTTTGGAAATTTTCTTTAAAAATACACAAATAGGTATGGGAATAATTTTGATTTAAGAAGAGAGGCAGAAGACCTAAGTTTAACTAGTGGTTTTTTTATATTTAACTTATTCCAGACTGGTAAAGAGGCTAAGGTTTATATATGTTTTCTCATCTCCCTAATCTGTAAACCTGACAAGTGGTATTTGGAGCAGCAGTCTCACTCCCCACTTTTTACCAAGTATTGACTAGACCAAAATAACATTTGCTTTTTCCTAACATCTATAAAGTGCAATATGTTCTCTAATAAATATTTGAAGCTATATATATAATTGTATCTATACTTGTTTCAATTTTCCTATAAAGTGGCTTTAAAAGTTATATAGAAACATTGGTGATTTGACTGCTTTTTCTACATGCAAATTAGGAAACATGATAATCCAGTTTTGATCCTATGCTAATTAGTGATGCTTTATTTTGTAGATCTTGTAGTTTTCTTCAAACAGTCATTCTTATGTTAAAGGACTTTGGGTGACTTAATTTAAACACCATACTATATTCTCAATCAGATATTATACTGCTTTAATTATAGAAACTCTAATGAGATTAGTGGCCATGATTAAATTGGAAGGGATTGTTGGGGGTGGGGAAGGGGCGCATCCAACACTGTTTTGTGCATGGCATGGTTTTGGTGGAACTAAAATCCTGCTCTCCTCTTGTGAGCACAAGCAATGGAGATTGTCTTCCCTCTGCCTGGGACTTGTTACTGGTCTTCCTCTCTCTTTGACCTGAGATCTTGTTTTCAACCCCTTTCTCTTCTGTGCATGATCTCTTTCTGAAAGATCTGGGGAAAAAAAAAGCAGCAGACTGTTACCGTCAAGATTTTTGTGGGGAACGTGATTATAAAGCGAAGAGGAAAACTTAAGAGCAGGCCGTATTGCCTAAAACCAGTAGTGGGCTGGAGCTGGAGCGACTTGACACCTATGTGCCTCTTCAGGTGTCTGATTGTGTCATTTACATGATAACACCTTCAAAGCTGTAGTCTGGTTGCTGATGAAAAACAGGCAGCAGAAATGTAGGCACCAAGAGCTGAATCATCTGATGGTTAATGAGGTGTTTGTGCCTGGAGTCAAATCAGAGCTCAAAAGGGCCGCTGTCATTCAGTGGGGGAGAAGCTCTGTGTTTGCAAGGGTTATTAACCCAAAACCAGGCTCTAACACTACTTAGCAAATTGCTAGGATGGCAGCAGACTGGCTACCAGGAGGTGATGGCAGAGTGAGTGACCACCCTCCAGCTGACATGGTGAGAACACAGAAGTTTCCAAAGGAAAAAGAGAGGTGCAGGAGAAGAAGAGAATATATTACCTGCTAGATTACAGGCTTTCTGAACCAACCAGCCACTTCAGCCACTGTAAGATGGCTGTGTTCTTGAGTAGAAGGAAGAGCAAGAAGCAGATAGACCTGGTCCATCAGCCTGTAAGCTGCAGGAGCACTTAAACGTCTTCATTGTCATTTTCAGCAAACAACTTCTGAAAGTCTGTCCTTTTCTCCTGATGTCATATGTAGTACCAGTGCTGAAATGCTGCTGCACAGCCAGCTGCCTGAGGGTTATGGTCACAGTTCAGGATGACTTCCAAGTACCTATAAGATTGTAAGCATTAGTCTTTAAATTTTACTAAGCATACAGCTGGCTTTCAGTCCCTCCTGAATTCTTGTTGGTGAATCCAGTTTTGGCCACAACTTAACTTTGGAACAAAGTTTTACAAAATCAGGCATTTAAATTCTTTTTAAAGAAAACTAGCTTTGAGCAATGTTCTTGTATGATAATACTGCCTAGTTATTCTAGTGTGTGTAGGCCTAGATACTCTGTTAACATACCACCACTTTGTGTGGTATGTCTCTGATCTGTAAGATCAGAGATGTTGGGAATAGCAAAGATGATGTCACCTTTGAACAGTTGCAGGAAGGGTTTTGCTAGTTGGGAAGGCCTGAATTCCTGGGGTGAGGATAAAGGGTGTCATGAAATTGTTCATGTTGGTAGCAAGGGGTGACAGTAATTGGTGAGTCCCTACAGTGGTGTCATGGATTTGTTGGTGTTGAGGGTAAAGTTGATTTTGAAGGGTAAAGGCTTCCAATGAATATGAAACTGCAGTGGGAGATGGAGAACCGATTTTGATTTAGCTTGAGTTGAAATCTAATTTTAAAGTGCAGGATTTCTGTGAAGCAGAAGCCCTGCTTGTCAGCTGCCTCCCATAGCCACGGTGTTGTACTTCGCTGGTCTGTTGGTGGTGTTGGTATTGGGGACCACAGACAGGCTGAGCCAAGAGGAGATTGTTTGCTGTCTGCCTCCCCTCCCACTGTTCCCACCAGCTGTTCCCAGGAGCTGCAAGGCACAGCTATGGACTCAGTCCAGGGATTTTAAAGTTAAATGAGTTGAAAACTGAACTGCTGGGTTTTCATTGCCCAAACAAAGAGGAATGAAGGAGTTAAATGGGGGCTAGCAAGGCCTTCAGCTCGTCTCTGCCCTGTTCCTCTCCTCTCCTCCACCCAGAAAGACTGTTCTTCCAACTGCTTTTGGGCCTCTTGGCCCTTCATTCCTCTCTTCTTCTTGTACAAATATCTTTCTTCCTGCTGTGTGTATTGGATTTGCATAGCAAGGTTTTGGTAGCGGGGGGGTTTGGGGGTGGCTTCTGTGAGAAGCTGCCAGAAGCTTCCCCGATGTCCAACACAGCCAGTGCCAGCCGGCTCCAAGATGGACCCACTGCTGGCCAAGGCTGAGGCCATCAGTGACAGTGGCAGCACTTCTGGGATAACACAGTTAAGAAGGAGGAAAAAGACCTGTGCAATGGTAACTGGAGAGAGGAGTGTGAATATGTGAGAGAGGGAACCCTTGCAGACACCAAGGTCAGTGAAGAAGGAGGGGGAGGAGGTGCTCCAGGTGCCAGAGCAGAGATTCCTCTGCAACTTTTGGTGAAGACCATGGTGAGGCAGGCTGTCCCCCTGAAGTCCATGGAAGTCCACGGTGGAGCATATGACCTCCTGCAGCCTGTGGAGGACCCTGTGCCAGAGCAGGTGGATGCCCGAAGGAGTCTGACTCCTTGGGAAGCCTGCACTGGAGCAGGCCCATGGCAGGACCTGTGAACCTGTGGAGAGAGGAGCCCACACTGGAGCAAGTTGGCTGACAGGACTTGTGAACGCATG
Organism: Antrostomus carolinensis; assembly: GCF_000700745.2. Lineage (NCBI taxonomy): Eukaryota > Metazoa > Chordata > Aves > Caprimulgiformes > Caprimulgidae > Antrostomus > Antrostomus carolinensis. The sequence continues at coordinate 6,964 of NW_010293937.1, forward strand.
GAAGGGACCTACACTGGAGCAGTTAATGAAGAACTGTAGTCCATGGGAGGGACTCATGTTGGAGACGTTGGTAGAGGACTGTCCCCTGTGGAAGGGACCCCGCGCTGGAACAGAGGAAGAGATGAGGAGTCCTCCCCCTGAGGAGGAAGGAGCAGCAGACACAATGTGTGATAAAGTAACTGCAACCCCCATTCCCCTGCACCACTGGTGAGGAGGAGGTGTGGAAAATTGGGAGTGAAGTTAAACCCGGAAAGAAGGGAGGGGTGATGGGGAAAGTATTCTAAGATTCGGTTTTTATTTCTCATTATCACAGAATGGCAGGGGGTGGAAGGGACCTCAGGAGATCATCTAGTCCAACCCCCCTGCCAAAGTAGGTTCCCTACAACGGGCTGCACAGGAAAGCATCCAGGCGGGTTTTGGAACATCTCCAGAGATGGAGACTCCGCAAATCCTTCCTCTGATTTGATTGGTAATAAATTAAATTCATTTTCCCCAAGTCGAGTCTGTTTGGCCCATGATGGTAATTGGTGACAGATCTCTCCCTGTCCTTATCTCCACCCACAAACATTTTGTTATATTTTCTCTCCCCTGTCCAGGTGAGGAAGGGAGTGACAGGTGGCTTTGGTGGGCACCTGGTGTCCAGCCATTGTCAACCCACCACACTGACTAAACCAGCCATGCTTGAGGAAAATATGTATCTTGCATGATCAGGATGTAAGTAGATTGTCAAAATGATTAAGAGTTGTAAGGGATGTAATTTCTTCAAAAGAATTGAAACTGGTGTAGAAGAGCATTACTTACCCACCCAGTTACGCTGGTTTTTCTGTCTTTCAGTATGCTTTATATGCTTGCACTTAGATTTCTATTGTTCTTTCTTTACAAATTATATTTAAAAAAAAAGTCCTTGTCTACAGGATTTTATTAGCTAAGTACCTATGAGTTTTTCTAGTATAGAAAAAGTAACAATTTTTTCTAGTGATGAAGAGGCTATTTAACTTTTGAGTCCATTTTTAAGTACTTGAAAAATTTTTAGTAAGGCAAAAAAAAAAATTTATTTCAAAGTTAACATGAACATAAAAATAACAGCATTGCTGTTGAATAGCTGGTTCTTAAATGTATGTTTTTGTGCATTTATTGTGTAGGTAAATAAGCCTTGTGAGAGCAGTTGCTTAATGTTAGTGAAATAGGAAAAAAATAGAATGAAAAACAAATTCAAGACTTTATTCATAGAGAAGAAAACTTTATGGATTTTAGTGCAGAATGTCAGAAGCTTAACAGTAGTTTAAGCCAGATTTGGAACTGAAACTGAAATGGCTTAGAGTTCACATTTACCTTAGTAGCTACTTTCAGCTTCAATTTAAGATGGGTGTGTATTTTCATTGACAAACTTGGGATGTACAGTTGCTCCTGTTCACTTACTTAATTGTGAGAAAGGCTGTGCACTTCCTAGATTACAATGTCATGAAAAGAGAAATTGCTAAAGCTATTATCCCACTTCCTTTTCCTTACGAGCTTGCTAGTAGACCGTAGTGCACTTATAAAACTGCAAATGTCTCTTTTATAAGGAATATCAGATGGAAATAATAATAACAAAAATACCTTTCCCCTTCTGTGGTCTTTTTTTTTCCCTGGTGGTGTTTTTATTAAGGACAGTACAAACTACTGGAAATTGTAGTGCAAAATAGAAGGGGTGAAATTTAACTTTCTCAAGCCCAGTGGTGCTGATGCTGTTGTGTAGTTTTCTACCACTGGTATAATGTGAATGGCAGCAAAGGCAGGCACCTCTCTAGCTTAGTTGGTTTGGCTCCTTGATCTCCTAGGAATGATGGTGTATCAACTCGGGGATGTAGCATGGGGATCTGAATGACTCTGTCCCTTTAGCTTCTAGGAAAGGGAAGTCCTATCCAAACTGTTTCAGCTGTGATGTGGTTCTGTGGGGTTGCTCACACAATACGAGGAAGGAAGAAGAGCAAGAAGATGACTGCCAGGATGGGAAGGGCTTGGTGATGTTGTAAGAATCAGTTTGCCCCAGAAGGTGGGCTTGCACTGAGTAAGCTTTCATGAAACAAAAGGGAATCATGAAGACTGGTGGCCTGCGTATGTCAGATGGATCTTTGGCCTCTGTTTAAACCTGCAGCTGAATGCTGGCCAGTTATTCTGGTAAATGGTGGCCAGAAAATGAAACAGGACTAGCTCTATTTCTGGTTTCCTATTGGATCGGGGCAGGCAGGAAGTAAATCTAACCTCAAAAAGGGAAAACAAGTAATAGATTTTAAACACAGCTTAAAGTACAGAACTTCCAGGAAAATAATGGGTTAGTGCTTTACTGGAATGCTGTGAGACTTTTATACCCTATGGGTAGCAGACAGGGGTGGAGTAGGTAGGTGCAGCGTGTCGTCTGTGCCACGGTTGCAGAGGTGCTGTGAGAAGTGCCGCTTTCCTCAACAGGCAAAAACAAGCACTTTATTATTGTCAGTACTATTGCTGCTGTATGGGGGCAAAGAAATGATGGGAGAGGGCTTCTTCATGCTTTCAGCTATTTTAATGTTGCTTGCTGTGTGAGCGTGCTGTGGGGAGAGGACACCTTGTGCCTTTCCGTTCCAGTGCACCTGTGCAGTGCCAGGTGTAATTTGTATGCTTAGAAGTGCTCCTTTAGAGGCTTTACGGAAGCAAATATATAAACTGCTCAGTGATTTTTCAAGTGCATGTGCAGCTCAGCTGTGCAATAGCTTGGAAACTTTGCTTAGTTAACTTTATGGTGTTAGCATGCAGCTTAAAAAGGGGAAAGAATGTACAACTTAAAGGTTTTTTTGGAATGGATGGATCCACAAAAGAGCAAACATGCCCCGTGGCATTTAGATGCCAAGTGTTGCATACCAACTACAAAATGTAGTTATTAGGACTCCGGGCAGAATTATGGTGGTGATAGTGTATTTTATTGTGAACTAATCCTACTCAGATTAAGGCAGAAAATCAGTTGTAAAACACTGGAATTATGTCTAAATGCTGTTAGACACAGGTATTGACATATACATGGTCATCTAGACCTCAAAGTGTAAAAAGTGAAATACATTATTAAAATCTGAATATTTCAAAGTGTGCACATATCTACGGTCCCTGTTTTCCTTACATAGGGGCAGTGGCAATTAAACAACCTCAGAAATTTTCACCTATTTATGTAATGCAAAGTAGATTCAGCCTTGCTTCTGTTGAATTTCTTAGTAACACTTAAAGAGTAATTTTCAAACTTCTGGAGATGCCCATTCTTTCAAGGCATTATCTGGAGTTGTAACTTTATTTTAAATTACTCGTATCTTCCCAGTCTCTAAGATTTAAACCTTCTTTGCAGTGAGTTGTGACTATTACTGATGGACATTACTGATTGCTTTTGCCTCAGTGAACTAGGTATTTCATGTGAAGACTTGATTTGTTGTTCTTTTTGTGAGAGTAACTCGTCAAATCCCGCCTGAAGTATTGCAGAGTGTCATACTTCATGAGGACCTCACCCAAGCCAAGGCAGGGAATGAGACAAGGCCAAGCCATCGCTTCTGGTAAACTAAGGAGTTCTGAGTCTCATTCTTTTTCTTTCTGTATCAAGAAAAGCAGACTTTTTCTAAAGCTGAAGGTCTGCAATCATTTTAGCTACCACTGCTGCCTGCCCTAACCTGTGACTTGTTCTCTACCATTTCTGCATCATCTGATCCACCAGCAGAAAAAAAATGATCTGGTTTAAAAGTAACCTTTCACAACATACTTACTTTTTTTTTTGTCTTATCCATTTCCTAATAGTCTCAAGCACAGCATGCACATGTTTATTCCACCACGAGACAGTACTGAGTAGTGTCCTTGGTTAGGCAGGGCCGTTTATTTTGGCAACTGTGACAGAACAAAACGATTGCAAAGGCAGCATGAGAGAAGGGGACAGAACATGTTCAAGACGATGGCATGTGGAGGTTTTCACTGGTGCTTGATGAAATCAAACCTGCAATTTGGTCCTCTTGCTGCGTCATTTCCTCTTTCACAATCCACATGGAAGGCATGGCTTGTCCAGTGCCCGAAGGTGCATCTGCACCCACAGCTTTTGACAGGCATGGTGGCATCATCCAACCTCAGTTTCTCTGAGCTGCTTACAGCACTGAGGTTTCCAGTCCAGCCCAGGCTGGTACCTACCAGTCCTGTCTCTGCTGCCTGTGGCATCATTAAATAAGAAGCTCTAAAGTAGCTGCAATTTTAAAGCACCACTGAGTGTTTTATAGCAGAGAACAGATTGTTCCTAAGGCACTTTTACAAGTGAAGTTTTTGATGTGAGTATTCTTGCAGATGAGGAACCTCTTTTTTGATCTTGATTGTTTCAACAGTTTTAGTTTGCTGCAGCCAAGCAGTGCCAAGTAGGATCATTGTTTTCTTGAGAGGAACTTTTCTTCCACCAGAGAGCTCTCAAAAGAAGTTCCTTGTTGCTCCTTACCTGATTGAATAACAAATGAGAAGATGCAGAGCTTGAAATGAGAGAAGGAATTTCAGTTTTTATTGTGTAGGGTTGGGGGGGGGGGAGTTCTGCAAAGACACGAAATACCTGAAGACTTATTATTCAATGTGATGTTATTTTAAAATGCACAACAGAAAAAGGTACAGCACTGTCATGGAAGGACTGATATGCCTCATCTTGAGATCTTTACTGGTGAAGGTTCTTTTTGAGCCTGGTCATACAGTCTCTTGGTACAAGTACAAAAAACTTAAACTTGTTTTGAAGAAGACAACCAAAATCAATGAATTACTCTTCCAGAATATTCTTCTCCACTGTAATTAACTTGTTATGTTTCTGTAGGTGTACTGCTTTTGACCCATAAAAATTTCAAGCCTATTTTTACAATTAATGTAGAAAATTTTTTTTAAGCTGTATGTAATCCACACTTCTAGCATATGCATTGGGATGAATGGGCTGTAACTACAGCTTTCACAAGCTAGTAGCATGTTTCTTAGTGAGAAGCGTTGAGATGTTTGGGGAAGGGGAAGAGACAAGGAGAGGGTCCCCTCTTCTTGCATCAATACTGAACTGGCACCAGATGCTGAGTTTTCTGATGCTGGCGTACCTTTTAGCTTCTGTATTGAGTTTTGATCTAGGAGAATTCTGGTTTACCAGTCCTTAGAGTAAAAAGAAAGAGCAAGGAAAAGGTTTTTTGATAATTTTCATTTTTCAAGCAGGAACCCACCTGACCATTGCAACATGAGTGAGGCAGTAAATCTATGTTAATGACAACAGACGATTCAATTGGCCAGTAATGATGGAACCATTAAAAAGGTGAATGCAATTTGAGGCTGCAGTAGAGAGAGGAGAGCAATGAGGCTGTTTTGTGTGGCGAGGCTTTATTTGGAATCTCTTTAAGATAAATTGCAGGAACCAGGAAGGATGCAAGGACAAAAGTGCTGTCGTGCAGATGCGGAACTGTTTATTTTAGCATAAGGAGAACTGGGAGGAGAAACGACTGCTTTCTCTAAATGCAAGGGGGGTAAGTTGGGTAGGCAGTTCAAATGAATTTTTGGCACAACACAAACTATAAAAATTGCAGTGAATTAAGTTAGGCTAGAAATCAGCATAAGCCTGTATATTTGAGGTAGAAGGGAAGGACCTGGAGAGCCCTTCCAGTCTCTGAATTTGGGAAGAAGGGTATAGTATCTGGGAAGGTCTCAAAGCCAGCACCTTCAATGCTGTCAAAAAGGACTCGCTTTGTGGTACCATTATTTGCTCAGTTGAACAGGAAGGCTGCCTGTGCTTCTCAGAGTATGCTCTATTGAGGAGAAGCTTGAGTCCAGTGAGGAAATGATAAGAGAGTTTTATTCTCTGGTGTTTTTTGTTTTTGTTTTTTAATACTGAAAATGTCAAAGGATTTTCTAATGCCTGTGTACCTGCAAGCAGTGCACTTCAAACCATGCTTTGTGTCTGGTATTTTTTTGGTCTGTAAGGAGTCTGGAGTCAAATATTTAACACTGATTTTGGGAGAAATTTAAATAAATTTCAAAACTGTGTTTTGGAGACTATTTTTAGTTAGACTGATTTGGCTGAATCAGAGCAATTTCCAAGTTTGCTGTTACCTGAGTTGATGTAGACTACAGAGGATGCCTTTGTGAAAGAACTCTCCAAAAGAATGTAGGAGAGTTGTATAAAGGCTGTTCATGTAGGCTGTTGTATAAAGAAACTTAGGAGAGAAAGAACAATTACCAAGAACCAGCGATTGGTTTAGTTTTCACAGATTGTTTTTACATGAAAACCATGAGCAGAGCAGATGGTTAAGGTACCAAAGAAAAGCTGTGTAACATTGAAAAACAGTCTCTGAAACTGGGAGGTTTGGGTATGGGGTTTGTTTTGAATTTTTTTTTTTTTTTTGGGGGGGGGGGTGGTGGTGTTGAAATTACAGTTCCCAGCTGGGTGAATGTGCTGTAAATTACTGGAAGGTGGTAGCTGGTTGTTTTTGTACTTCCTTGTCTTTCTGTCAGTCTTCTGGCTGTGTGCTTCATTTGACAGGCTGCAGCATTGTCATTCTGGGTTTATCTCCTGATGTCTCATTCTAAGGTTTTTTTCCTTCCAGTTTTTGATACCAATATCTGACCTGCTTTGTGGGAGGATTTTAGCATCCTTAAAGTACTTATGTTGGCTGCCAGGTTGGCATTTTGGTAGCTCAAGTTGGTTGCAAGGTGATTTATTGGGGATTCTGGTGAAATCCATCCTGGTTCTGTGCCTGGCCTGGTGTACATAGGGGCAGCGTTGCTGCTGAAATGCATTAAGTAAACATTGAGGTGCTGTACACATCACAAAATATACCTGCAAGCTGCCTGATTTAAGTTTTTGAAGCTGTTGTGCTCTTTATAGCTGCTGTATGCAGAAGCTAGATCCATAAGGAAAATCAGCAAATCTTGCACAGAGGTCAAGGCTGGGTAGCCAAGCACACGTGTCTTAGGTCTTTAATGCCCTGTATGCATCTGCACCTTTGCTGTGTAAGGATGAAGAATATTTTATTCAATTCCTGTTAAGATAGGTTTATACAAGAGTAAACTGCTCTCCTGCAGGATTTGAGTTTCATGTAGTGTCTCTGAGTTCACCAGTGAAGTCTGTCTGGGAAGATAAATTTCAAAGCAGTAACTGATTTAATTTTTGGCTCTGAAATTGGTATTGGGCACTAATCTGATCACAACAAGCCTACTTCTGGATTTGAACAAACTTTACACAAACATAAAGACTGATATATGCTGACACTAACAGACACTGAAACAGTAAAAATATTTCTGAAAGGTGTAAGCTTATGATTTTTAATGGATATACTTCATATATGTAAGCCATGGTGGAAAAACTGATGAGAACAATTCTCTGCAATATATCAAATAGTATTTTATCTTGTGTAATGGTCTATTGAGATACTTGAAAAACAGAGAAGTACTGTCCATGGAATGAGAAATGAAATAAATGGCTGCCTGATAAGTATTTTGAGTGGGTTATAAAACCTTTATTTATGACAGGAAGTTGAGCTTCTTCAAAAGCTATATGCTTATCTAATGAGTGCTGTGAAGAACCTGGAGAGTGACCTCTGTTCTCACCAGCTTCCAACTTCTGCTCTCTTTCTTCTTCCCTTTCCTGGATGAGCTTCCTTTCCACTGTCAGGAGCTTTTTGAAATGGTATTTCCTTTCTATAATGATCCTTTTGCTTAGAGTATTTGCAGTGCTCTGAAAAGGTAGAGGTTTATACAACTTAAGAATAACTTGGTCATGTTATAGATTATTCACCAATGCCATTAAAGTGAAAGTTTTGTGCTGGAAGAAATCTAACAACTGTTGTATGCTGTGCGGCTTTGGGGGAAGGAATTGCTATTCCGCCATGGACTCTGCTTATCTCTGTTGTATTGTTGGAGTGTTTGTCTTGTTTTTCTTCCTGACAATGTATAATTGACCAGGAGAGAAAGACCTCCTTGCAGGAGGATCTTTGTAATCAGATGTCGCATCCCTTTGTCTGTCCAGCTGCTTCCGAGCAAGTATGATCCATGTAGCAGATTTCCCCGAGTGCGGTTTGCACTGCTGGTGCCACTCTGTAGTGTTAAATGCTTCAGCCAAGGCTGCGGCTTCCTGGCACATCAGTTACTCAAGCAGCTCTTCACCATTCCTTGCTCTCCCTGTACACAACTCGGAGGGGGTGAGGGCTGAACTATGTTCCCAGCAGTGAAATTGCAGCCCTTTCTTTTTTTCCTTCTCCCCAGTACTGCAGAGTCATGGGTCATAGGCCTTGAAGGGGGCCTACAAGAAAGCTGGGGAAGGACTTCTCCTAAGGGCAGTTAATGACAAAACAAGGGGAAATGGGTTTAAACTGAAAGAGGGGAGGTTTAGATTAGATATTAGGAAGAAGTTTTTCACTGTGAGGGTGGTCAGACACTGGAACAGGTTGCCCAGAGAAGTTGTGGATGTCCCCTCCCTGGAAGTGTTTAAGGCCAGGTTGGATGAGGCTTTGAGCAACCTGGTCTAGTGGAAGGTGTCCCTGCTGATGGCAGGGGGGTTGGAACTAGATGATCTTTAAGGTCCCTTCCAATCCTAACCATTCTATGGGAAGCATTGTTACTTGTGGATTGGAGAAGTTGGGATTTGTCTGTTTTCTGGGCTAGCCTATGTTCCTTGGTTACTCAGCTGTGATTTCAGAGCACGCTGATGTGAAGATCAAGCTCAACAGCCTTGTGTTTCTATTATACAGATATTTTTGATGGTAAAGTGGAGCAGTTGTGAAAGTTGGAAGTATTAAATCATAAAAGCCTGTAATAGAGAGTATCATGCTGTTGCATTGATCATTACAAAGTGTTTGAAGACATCTCCCTCAAGTAGCAGAATTATTGATTTTGTTCTCCCTTTTCTTACCTGTCTCTCAAGCTCTATAAGTGAGGAGAAGAGGGTGGAGTAACCATGAGATTAAGACTTTGTTTATCTGTTTTTCCTCCTTCTTTTCCTCCTCTCTTTCTCTTTGAACATAATTTGTTGGGGGTGGGAGAGCACTGGGAAAAGGAGTGTCTCTCTGAGGCAGCAGAGTTCCTATCCAGTGTTTTGCAGGTGGCATCCTTATGTGTGATGGCACAGGGGACAAGTTAGCTCAATTGCAGCTTTAATGTTTCAGTTAAACCTGTATTCTGTGTTGGATGTAATAAGAGGTGCTTTGATTCCACGTAGGTATTCAGGTGCTCATGCAGGAAGTGACTAATACGGCTGGGCAGGTAGGGCTGCACTAATGAGACCAGAAAGAAAATGGTCTTTATTTAAAAAAGAGCGTCTACCCAATTTAGAGAACACATCACATGGCAGTAGGAAATGTAGTGTTGATTTAGCATACTATTGCTTTGACCACATATTTACATTTTAGAATAAGGTATTTTGGGGGGATTTAGGATTTAGAGAAATTACCTGCATATATCATGTCTTCGGTTGTACAACCGATGTTGTATATTAATTGTGCAAATACTACATGTTGCAAACACAAGCAAACACGAAATTGCTCATAGCTTTAAAAAAAAACAAAAAAAAACCCCAAAACAAAAAAAACAAACCTGGAAAAATACAGAGTTAGGATAGCTGATCAGTCTTAGCTGTCCTGTAATGACCACAGTGGAAGAACCTTGGAATCATGTCTACTTGCAACTCTGGTTTAAACTACCTTAAAAATCAGTTTTGCCACAACTTTTGGGGGAAAAGATGGTGGGTTTTGGTATGGTTTCATCTGAAACTAGTTGCAAACTTGTAAAATTCTAAAAATGCTTTTTTTCTCAAAAATTGTACATTAGGGGAAAGCAGTACCGAATTGTTTAAATTTCCTGGAATCTGTAAATACTGTATCAAAAGACACTGGCTACTGTAACAATACAAATATCTATGATGATAATTAAACCTTCATACTGAAGTTAAATTACAGATCATTCCATGAAAGAGGAAATACGTACGTTTCATATAGCTTCCTTTCTCCTTTCATGTTTCCTACTGGATTTTTGTGTTTGGACTCTTGCTGTTAGTTTCCTTTTGAATTTGCACACCTCAGGAAATTGTAATACTCGTGGAATATAGGCAGAATTATTATGCACCCATCTTAGTGGCAGTTAAATAGAACAGTCCTCGTATCTTCTTGTGGGCTTTTTCCTCCACTTTCCTTTTTTTTTTTTTTTTTTTTTTCTTTTTTGGTCTACTTTTCTGGTTAGGTCTCTTAAGAAGCTTCTGCTGGTTGGCCAGGTTTTCCAGTGCTGTACTGCACTTGAATTTGTGGCTCAATGGGTTTTAGTTTCCAAGTGTCTTTTAAAAGTACTTCTGTTGCACAGTAGCCAATACTGCATGTATGCAGTTTGTCTAGTCCCATGTAGGACATGAATCCTCCATCTTCCATCATAAGATGTTTATCCACTGTCATAGCTAAGGAGGCAAATCATTGAAGTCCCATGTGAATTCAGCAAGTGCATTTTTTTCTGGAGTAAAAGTATCTTCCATGTATCACAGTTGCAATTTATTGTTTGCTGTTAGAATCGAGCAATCCTAACCCAGATTTCTAGATTTTCTTGGTTTCTTCCAAATGGAAACGTTCCATCCCACTTGAATGTGTGGGGAAAATCCTAGCAAAGTTTGTTTGAATACCTCAGAGAGTGATCTTTGGAGAAACCTGCTTATTTTGTTCTTCCTAACAGTATATTTAAAAAAAAAAAAAAAAATCACATTTAGGCTATTTCACTAAGAAGTTATAGTGATTGAGTCGGGAACTCAGCATTGCAGGATGTCTTGTCCTCATGTTTACAAATGCTATACATAGAAAATTAAATGATACATGATGAAAAACTACAGTTAAACAAGCAGATTTTTCATTAGGTGGCTTAACTCACTAGTAATTCCGGCAGCATTGAGCTGTCCTGGTCTTTTGAGGCTTGAGCAAGATTCACTTTTTTGTCCATCCTGGCTATTTTAGACCCCTGTCATGTCCTGCAGTGGATCCTGGAGCAGGGTGATACTTTTCCTGGTGTGTGCACGTGTTAATTTCCTACTGCCCAGGAGGGAGTGGACAAACTGAAATGCAGCAAGAACAGTAGGATGGAGGTGACAGAGGAGTTAAATTGAATGGGACAGGAAGCCTTGTTTCTGGATGCAGTGCCATGACGTGGGAGCTGAAGGCAGTCTGCATGCAGATGGCAATCCTGTAAGGCGTCTGATGTGGAGGATGGAGGCTAACCAGGGATGGAAGATCAGTTTGGTGTGAGGAGGCCTGGTGCAGGGAGACCAGAAGAGATGTGGGAAGCAGAGGGGCAGAGGCATGGTATCTGCTGGCCCGGGGCAGCCGAGGTTGTAGGGATCTGCTGGCTGTCTACGTTTGCTCTGCCTGGGATAAGATCTCTCCTGGAAAATCTCTCTCCAGTAGCTGATCAGCATAAAATAACTGCCTAGTACTGCTGGTGGTTATTCCCTAAGTTCAAGCATCAGGATTTTTTTTCCCTCTGTGCATGGCGATCAACTTCCAGCTTGCTGCCAAAGTGTGTAGAAGCTGATACTCTCCCATACAGCTGGTTTTGAGGAGAAGGATTATTACAGCTTTCATGAGTAGGAGCCATAAGATGAGAGAGAATAATGTAATAGTTAAGGCAGAACTGCATTGTTGGTGTTTTTTTCCTGGCAGTACTGGAACCTTCCAAGGTGATCCTAGCCAAGTCTTCCCATCCAAACTTCTCACAGATGACCAATTATTGCAGTGACTCAGTTTGTGAGCTCACCTCTAGCATGCAAAGTCACTAGGAGCTATGCTTTAAGGTAAATCAAGGTGACGTTAGGAAAAAGATATTATTTGCAAGCTGTTCATATGCTGTAATGATAAATTAATAACTTTCTTTAGAGGTTTGTGCAGAAATAGCTGAGGATGCACACTAAAAAAAGCTTTTGTGATCTCTATTTTACCATTCTTCCTGTGTGGTGAAAGACTTACTAACCTGTTCTTTCTTGCTGATTACAGTTTTGCAAATGAGAAATCAAGTAGAACTGTAATTTGCAGCTAGTTCTAAGCATAGCCATTTGTACTTCAGAGATCTAGCACACAAAATGTGCATAGTATATGGAAATTAGCACTGGTGTGAGGTTTCTTACTTTTTCACTAATTTTACTAGTGTTTACTGTTTTCCTGATGTGTATAATTTTGTCAGACTTCCTCATGTGTAGTAAGTTGTTCATTGTGCAAAACTTTTGCAATTGTTCTGCATGTGAAAGCACGGGATGTGACTGATCGTTTGGGGGAATCATTGATCAGTTGGAAGACTCAAACATTTTTCTGTTCCACTTAAACTGTATATGTCTTTTCATAGAATCATAGAATGTTGTGAGTTGGAAGGGACCCACAAGGATCATCGAGTCCAACTCTTGCCCTAGCATAGGACAATCCCAAGATTCAGGCCATGTTGTCCAAATGCTTCTGGAATATTGTCAGGCTTGGTGCCATGAGCACCTCCCTGGGGATCCTGTTCCAGTGCTCCACCACCCTCTGGGTGAAGAACCCTTTCCTAATGTCCAACCTAAACTTGCCCTGGCACATCTTCCTGCCATTTCCCCTGGTCCTATCGTTGGTCACCAGAGAGAAGAGATCAGCACCTGCAACTCCTCTTGCCCTTGTGAGGAAGTTCTAGACTGCTATGAGATCTCCTCTCAGTCTCCTCTTCTCCAGGCTGAACACACCAAGTGACTTCAGCCTCTCCTCATATGGCTTCCCGTGTAAGCCCTTCACCAATTTAGTGGCCCTATTTTTTTTTCTTCTGTCTTCTATAATTCTTAGCATACATACATTAAAATATTTGACCTAAACAGGTATTTCAGTAGAGGTTGAAAGCAGACTCCAGAGACCTCATTATTAAAAAAGACTTTATAATTAGGATACCCTATGTACCAGAATACAATAAAAAATTAATTTTACTGTTAATAAAAGATGTTTCCTTAAATCTCAATGATATCATAAAATGTTCTTAAACTTTTCCTTAATGCTGCCTTACCATTGTTTGACAGCAAGTGGCTTGTGGATTTAAGTGCAAGTGTCCTTTGACTTTTTCAGATTTGTCATTTTTACCTGAGTGACCCAGTTCTAAAGAATTATATTTTAATATAAAATTTAACAGATCTGTTTAGTTACTTTTTTTTTTTCTCTTTGGGTAAATTACCCTGTTTCCAAATGAAGTTTGACAAAAAACTTAGTCTTTTGTATGCTTTTGCAGCTGTGTCACCTTCAGTTTCTGTAGGGAATACATAGAGTATGAGAGGGAGAAAAGTCAACGAATGGCTTTCATTGAATTAACCACTGGATTTCAGAGCTACCATCTTAACGTTAGTATCATTAGTTACTTGGTACTAAAAGTTAAGTAAGCCTGTGTGTTTGTAGGAAATGATGGAGTTGCAGGGACGCACAGCGGGACATCAGCTGATGATACTGGGTAGGGAGGAGTGCCAGGGGCTAGTTCTGGAGGGGTGCTTCTGCCATCCCTCCCTATCCAGTTGGGAATAAGGGGGTGAGATAATCACTGAGTCTGATCTCTTGCCACCAAGGAAAGTACTGAGACATCTGCGTCCAGTTCTGGAGCCCCCAACACAAGACAGACATGGACCAGTTAGAACAAGTCCAGAGGAGGCCACGAGGATGATCCGAGGGCTGGAGCACCCCTCCTATGAGGACAGGCTGAGAGAGTTGGGGCTGTTCAGCCTGGAGAAAAGAAGGTTCCGAAGGGACCTTATAGCGGCCTTCCAGTACCTGAAGGGGGCCTACAGGAGGGCTGGGGAAGGACTTTTCCTAAGGGCAGTTAATGACAGAACAAGGGATAATGGCTTTAAACTGGAAGAGGGTAGGTTTAGATTAGATATTAAGAAGAAATTCTTCACTGTGAGGGTGGTCAGACACTGGAACAGGTTGCCCAAGGAAGTTGTGGCTGCCCCCTCCCTGGAAGTGTTCAAGGCCAGGCTGGATGAGGCTTTGAGCAACCTGGTCTAGTGGAAGGTGTCCCTGCTGATGGCAGGGGGGTTGGAACTAGATGATCTTTGAGGTCCCTTCCAACCCAAACCACTCTGTGATTCTATGTTTTAACAAGTACTAAAACTCTTAACCATCAGGGAAAGTCCCTTGTTGAGGACTGTCAAGGTATTTTTCTGCCCTGCTGGTGCTGTTAGAATTTCTCAGCTTTTATGATACTTCTGGTTCAAAAACCTGTAGCATATTGGGGTGGTGGTGAGGTATCAAAAGTAGACACGTGTGGACAGAAATTCTAAAATTGCTGAATTTATCATGAAATTAACACAGCCATGTTTGTTCTCATGCAGTGATGTTTTGATTTTTTTTTTTATTTTTTTTTTAGAGAAACGTCAGTACAATTCAGAACTTATTTCAGCAGCAGGATGCCACCCATTTTCCTCACTGCAGGCTGCGTTTTGGTGAGAAGATGCATAACAAACACATTGCTTATCTTGGTGTTTGGGTGTGCTCCCAAAACCACAAAAGACACAAATACAAATATTGCTGCCTTTCTCTTGCACAGAAAATCAATGTGCTTTGGGGCAGCAGTTTCCTGGGTGGCAGCAGCAGCAGTTCGCAGTGCCAGGTCCCGCTGTTTGTTACAGGTACAGGTTAAAAGGAGACTTTACAAGCATGAAGCCTTCCCTGGATGAAGATAAGGGGCAGCAGGAGCAGTTCAGAGGGTAGCCAGTCTCTCTATGTGGGTTTATTAAAGAGAGAGAAATTAGATGGATTCAGTAAATTTTGAAGAGTAGACTTTTTTCCCCTTGTATGTCAGGTGAGAGGATGTTATGTTCCAGGGAAAAACTGCAGGAGAGAAAAGATGTGACCTGTGGGAAATGCAAGGACTTCCTAGGCAAGGCTGAAGTTGATGCTGCTTCTTTCTTTTCCCTGAATTTTCGCTGCTCTCTGTCTTCCTCTCCCCAAACAAGCTACAGCTGCTGTGACAATTTTCCCCTTTCTGAGGTAAACTGCTGCAGGTAGCCAGGCCTCTATAGGAGCTTGTATTGGTGGCAAATGATCATCAAGGGTTGCTTAATCATAGAGGGTAATTGCAGTTTGCACCTACTAGGTAGAAGTATTTGCTTTGGAAGAGCTGTTGGGTTATTTTTCCAACAAAAAATAGTTCTTACCCCATTAAAAATCTCAAACAAAACTTATTTTGAGAGAGGTCATATTTGGAGACAGGTCAGTGGTGTTTAACGTCATGTGGGGCGCTTCCACTTCAATGAAAATATCAATGAAATGCTAAATCAGATATTTTTAAAAAGTTTTTGTCTCTTTGCTAACAAATGTTCTATTTATTTTTTTGCCTCTCTGTCACAAAAGCTGTTGATCCTTTTTTTGGTCTTGCAAAATCTGAGTTGGGAGACGTGTGTCCTGGTGTACAAGCCCTCTTACATGTTCTCTGTTACTGTGCTTTGTAACAATTCCTTTCTCCTCCTGTGCTGTTTTAGTTCCTACCCATTAAACTCTCTCCTACTGAGGACTATATATGTTCTTGGGAAATAATTAATGAAACTAGAATTTCCTCAACTAGTATTGAATTCAATTACTACTGGAGTCTGTGGTTTCAGAAGTGGAGATGGATATAGTTGACTTGATACCTCCTTCACCTCACTTCACCTCGCTTCACCTGCTCGGCCCCCAGTGCCCAAGCTGCAGTCCTTACTGGTGGTGGTTTGAAAACTCTAATACCTACTGGTAGGAACAAAGCTGCTTCTTTAAATATTCAGTGTGGCAACCCAGTTTCTAGAGCCCTGCAAAATTTTAATGCTGGCAGAAGTGATGTTTCGGGTTATCTAACAACCTGTTTATCACCTTCCAAACACTCATAGTCAATAATACTGTAACAATTCTTTGATTTTTTTATTTTTTTTTTTTTTCACAAGGAGGGTTTAGACAAATTTTAAGAAATTTTGTTTGCAAATAGATAGGCAGTATCTACAGATACTATAAATAGTTGTTTTACTCTAGTTGTAGGCATTTTTTTTCCCCACCGTAACTGTTTTTAGGTTGGAGTCTCTGGAGGCGATGTCTTTACTCTTGGAACAGAATAGTGACATGTGTTTAGTAAAAATTCTTTGCAGTGTATGTGAAGTTAATGAGGTGTCTTGTTCTTAGTATATCTTTTATAATCTTTGTTTTATTCTTACAGTCAGCTGCTTCACAATGTTTTTGTAGTATGTGTGACAGTTGTTGATGGAGTTCCTCCCTGCTTCTTGTTCAGAAGTGGCTGAGGATACCTATTAACTTGGTTGTTTCATTAAAAATAATGCATTTCTTCATCTTAAAAAGCCTAGTTACTTCATAACTATTCCCTTTGCTTAAGCTTCACAGATAAGACTCTTGTATCCTCCAGGGAGACAGCCAAGAAGAGAGCAGAGATAGTGTCAACAGAGAGGCAGAAAGTGTAAAAACCATCTGAAGGGCTGTGGCGTCGGTGTCAGGACAGATGCTGGGTTCAGACCTGAAGCTCAGTGAAGGATTTCCACGTGTGCTATTGGGCGTTTTAAGTACTGGTACAGGGTGTGAAAATGTACATTAGTACTCATAAACTTAATAATCACCTAGCTATGCCAAAATACAGGCTGCTTTCTGAAGAACAGTAATTCTAGGACATGTGTGCAGAAAACACTGATGCACAGACTTGTGTGGAGAAGGGGTTGGGTGCATCCCTCCAGCCCTGGTACTATAGTTGCCATTAGCTGTTTTTACTGAGGGGAGCTTCTGAGTGTGTTTCAGGCTTGTAGCTTCTTGAAAGGTAAGCAAAGTTAACATGAGAAGTACCTGGTACATGATCTGAAGGTGTAGATTGACATGACAGGTAAGATGACTGGTGGCCAGCTACCTCTGCAAGAGCTACTCTTCTTGGCTGCATGTTTCCCACTTTTCTCTTGGGTTGTGAACTAGTGATCATATGTCATGGGGAGAATTAATTCAGCTGCCTAATCAGTTTGAAAACTAATTTAAAAACACTTTGTTCCCCTGTGTTAGCCAGCTGAAGCTTCTCTCCTTGTAGCCTTGCAATTGCTCTCTAGCATAGACACAGAGAAGGGAAAGTAATATTGACTTCTTCCATAATTTTTTAGCCATTAGGCAGAGGTTCAGTCTGAGATAACAGCAGTCTTGTCCAACTGTGACCTGCTGGAATGGTGAAGGGGTCTGAGATGTGGGGAGGGAGACCTGAACCAACTGATATGTGAGAGGTCTGGCTGGACCTGCACCCCAAAGCTTTCAGGCCTGTGTAGGCGTTTGATCACAAAACTGGAGATCTTGGGCTAAACTCCTGGTGATACAGGATAAGTCTGGCATAGCATACAGAAGGAGAATTCTGTGTCTTTTGTCTTTCTCTTCCAGGCTGGTCTCTAACCAGCCAAAAAGAACTGTTACAGAGAACCAAATTCAGTGATTACAACAGCTGTCTCTACCTTTCTCTTCCTGTTCAGGCTCTGTCTGGAACTGTTGTTATCCTCAAAAGAAAAAAAAGTAATTAAACATGATGAGAAGGGAAGAGAAGCCTTAATTTTACCTTGTGTTTTTTTCTCCTACATGCAGGTGTTTCCATGGTCTTATCTGATCACAACAGTATTTTTCAATAATCAAATCTCTTCATCACTGTGAAATCCAAAATTTTAGACAGGAGTTTAACCTGGAGCATTTTGACTTACTCTACCTCTGTTCTCCACCTCTGCCTCAGAGCAGAAGCAGACCTCTCGGAGCACAACACTACATGCAACAACTTCATCAAATCCGTATCAACATTTTGAACTAATAAAGGGTTTGTAGTAAAGGTCATACTATGTTATTACACTTTTTTTTTTTTTAAACAGATTTACATGTATAAACAGCAGATGAATAAGCAGTAGTGTTTAGCTGGTTTTGGTTGGGGTTTTTTTTTGTTGTTGTTGTTTTAAAGATAATTCAGAACAAATGGGAAATTGTGATTTCTTCTCTTCTGGCAAACCTGATGTGAAGATGAGTATTTTAACAGCATAATCAGCTGATAGAACTGCCTTTAGGAATTTAAACAAGCTTCCTTCATGTTTTCTTTGCTTTATGAAAAAGCAGTAAGCAGAATATACTGTTTTGAACACGGTTATGGTTTGGTTTTCCAGGTGTAAAACATCTGTATTGTCTGCTTCTCCCCTTGTTTTGCCAATGATTTTGTGATGTTGCAAAGGTTCTGGCTGCTTG
Source organism: Antrostomus carolinensis (assembly GCF_000700745.2). Taxonomy (NCBI): domain Eukaryota; kingdom Metazoa; phylum Chordata; class Aves; order Caprimulgiformes; family Caprimulgidae; genus Antrostomus; species Antrostomus carolinensis. The sequence goes on from NW_010293937.1 coordinate 25,182, forward strand.
TGACAAAGTCTGCAGCAATGAATGCACAAACTCTCGATTAATCCAGGTGAAGGCTGTCTTCCAGCTTTGGTTAGGACCCAATTCTGGCAAACTCTGGGGAAGATTGACCTGACATGGTAACAACTCCCAAATTACAGCCAGAGTTTGGTCAGCAGGAGAATTAACTGCGGTAGTTTAGCTGTTAAATACGCTGTTTAGAAATCACTGCGTACTACACCAGTGCAGCTCTCTGCTGGATTAGATCAGTTCTGGGGCAGAATTGTTCTTTCAACTTGTGTAAGAGAATTTTTCTTCTGTGCCATAGTTTTCTGCTGAGGTATCTTAGGTAACGGTTTAACTGTTTGATGATGGGTGATTTGCTCCTGCTGGGGCAATGCTTTTGCTTGCTTCCCCCAGTATGGATCAGAGACAGCACTTAAGCTTTTGCCTTGAACTGCTGCCTGGAGAAGGCTGTGCTGTTTGCACATCTTGATCTTGTACCTTCGCTCCCTGTTGTGGCCATATCTGTCATTGCATTAAATGTGTATTAAAATATACTTTAAACTTAAAAGGCATTATGAGGAGTAACTGCATAAAGTCATGTGAAATTGGAGCTTTAGCACAGTATGTGGGGTTTGTCCAAACAATGAGAAGCTTGGAAGTCCATTCTGCATTAGCCTTTCCCAGGAAGTATTTATCCCTAAAAATGTGTCAGCAAGCACACTAGTCCTTTCATCCTTAAGCTACGTAAAACTTGCCAATTTGTTACACTTTGTAGTAGCTTTCATAGAGTAGCTTTTCACCAAAAGCAGCTTTGTTTATTGTAGATAGGTATTGGTATTCTGACATAGGTCTCTTTTCAGGAAGGCAGAGCAAAATAACTATTTAGAATTCAGATCTTGTAACAACTTCAGTGCATAAACAGATTTCTTTGAGTTACCTTGTTTATAGGGGGAGCCAAGTGATTATATTTGAACCTCACATATTCTACCTTGAATCTTAGAAATGAGGTATGCTACTATCATTCCTGACAATCATCTGACAGTTAAAAGGTACTTCCCAGGCTTTCTTCTGCTTTTGCTTGCACCTATGCAACTCTGCTGTTCCTATATGAAATGTATCAAGTAAAGAGAGCACAATTTGGTTTCCAGTCTGATACTCAAGAATCAAAATACTGACTATTAATACGTGTGTAAGAAAACTCACCTACAACCTCAGACCTAGTAAAGACACGGAAATTAAATAGTTGTAGGTAGCTTTCTTATGGAAAACAGGACAGTTTAAGAATGGCTATAAAATGCTTGTTCTCCTTTCTACAGACCAAGGAATATAGATGATCGGGGTGGTCAAGAGAATAGTTGAGAGATTTATGTTAAAAGTTTTTGCTATTTTTAAGTCATCACTCACATCCATGGCAACTGTTAGATTTTATAGCCATCTTCTGGGATGGAGTAGTGAGAGGTGGGAGCATACCTCTCCTACCTCCTTACAGTAATTATGAGAGCTTTTCTTTATTTTATGCTAAATGCCACTTTCAGTTGGGAAAATATTAAGCACCCTGAAATGTTTCTGTTGGTACAACAGTAAAACATGACAGCAGCCATTGCTGGTGAAACCAAAGGTTCAGTTAACTATTGCTAATGATACCAGCTGGGCTAATCTGTATTAGAGGCCCAGTAATACAGATTACTGAACAGGTGGTGCAAATGTAGGGTGGTTTGGGCCTTTTTTATTTTGTTTGAAAGGAGAACATTGGTTGGCAAATGTGAACTCAGGAGCCTTTTCCAGCTTTTGTGTCTGGTTGAGGCCCTGTCTACTAAATAGTAGAATAATGAGTTATTTATCTCTTCTTTTTCAACATAAATAGATGTAGAATAAATTGCCACTGTTGTTGTTGGATTTTTCTTGGCTTGACCTGAAGACCGAAGAGGTGTTTCTCAGTGAAGATTGAGACAACATATTTTCAGTCCTCTATAGTGCTGTTACAGATGCTAACTTTTTGTCCATCTTTAAGAACTACACGGGAAAGGATTTGGTTCTGATACTAATTATTGTTAATAGTTAACAGTATACAGTATTTTTTCCATTGGAATTGACATAAATCTGGGTTAATCCAGTCTGAACCCAGTGGAGATCAGAGTTTGATTGTTCAGGACTTTCTGTTGTACATGAGATGAGAAAACAGCTACATTCCTTTTTAAGCATTGCCCCTGAAAGAGACCAGCACATAGAGACAAGTGACCAGCTGAAGTAACTAAGCATGCTTTCGTTTAATCTTCTTAATTGGGAAGGGAGAATAGAATTTTGGTGGGGGCTTTTTTTTTTTTTTTTTTTTTTTTTGTATTGTTTTGTGAGGTAAGTATTTAAATGAATTACAGTAAACACTCACATCATGACTTTCCTGCTTTTGGGAGGTCAGGCCCCTGCACACTGCAAGTGAGGGGTGCTGCCCCAGGGGGAAGGCTCCTGCCCTGCATGGTCGGTGGCTTCCGCTGGACCTGTTCACTCCACACCTGCCTGGGGTGTCAGCCTGAGCTCTCACAGTTTCTGTTCCTTACTAGAGCACTGGGGTGGGCAGAATGGACCCAAGTTAAGATTTGCTGGTAACAAATTCAAACACAGATGACAGTTTCTACAAGTCTTATGGTGGCTGTAGGAGAGCAGACTATTCTCTGAATTTAAGCCTACTGATTAAAGAGTTAACACACATGCAAACTGGGGAATGAGAGGCTGGAGAGCAGCCCT
>NW_010293938.1:0-223 GCF_000700745.2 Antrostomus carolinensis
TGCCCTGCTACAACTGCCACGTCGTGCCCGGCAGACTGCATAGGCTGATGCGTCCCTGAGCAAGGGACCAGCATGTGCATGGTTGTGTGTCCCCACACACTGACAGTCCTGTTGTGCCACCTCAGCACCAGCCACCGAGGGACCCCGGCACAGGCACTGTCATCCACTCCCACCCACGGGTGCCTGGCATGCAAGGGGCAGCAGGGCCAGGCAATGGGCTCCC
>NW_010293938.1:328-1329 GCF_000700745.2 Antrostomus carolinensis
GTGGGTTCGGAGGCGAGCTGGCCCCGAAGGGCCGAGCTGTTTTGTTGAGGGCGGTGCTGGGAGCGAAGTTATATTTCAGGGGTTCAGAGCAGGGGAGTGAGTCCTGAGCGAGACAAAACACACAGACACAGGCTCACACGTCAAGCAGCATGCAAGGGGCAGCTCTGGGCCAGGCAGCGCAGCAGGCAAACAGGTAGGAAAGCTGGACAGCATGGGCACCTCAGGCACCAGGCTCTGCCAGGCCGGCACCTCTCTCCACAGGGCACCCAGCCCAGCAACAGTAGGTCACAAGTCTGGCTCGAGGGTCTTTTGAGGATTAGTAAGTGCCCCGGACGCTCCCTGCTGCCTGCAGCAGGGCGGTGTGCGCGCACGCTGATCGCAACTGTCCCGTGGCATGAAGCTGAACGCATGCACGTGGCTTCTGTCCAGGAGTCACTAGTCACTGGCCCCAGCCCTGCCTCCCCGTGCCAGGGCACTCCCCAGCACTAACAAACATGGGGCCCCGAGGCTATGCTGCAGCTCCCCAGCCTCCTCCCCTGCGTCGGCCCCTCTGCACCCCTGCTTGCACCCGGCACCGGCGGGGGCATGGACAGGGCATAGACAGCTGGGACAGACCCCACTCCCTCTGATCCCCTGCAGTGCCAGGGGTCAGAGCTGTTCCTCCAGGGGGGAGTTTTCCAGCCCTCCAAGTGCACCCCAGTTGCCCTGAAGCCTGCAGGCCCCAGGAACAAAGTCCATTTGTCTGCCTACACTCAGAGGTTCTCCTCCAGGGGGGAGTTTTCCAGCCCTCCAAGTGCACCCCAGTTGCCCTGAAGCCTGCAGGCCCCAGGAACAAAGTCCATTTGTCTGCCTACACTCAGAGGTTCCCCTCCCCTGATATGAGGCTGAGTTGCTGCTGCAGCACCAGGACCAACACATACCTTCTGCGGCTTCCCCAGGTGGTTCTGGGCTCTGCAAGAGAGGAGACAGTCAGGCAGGTGCTGGAGCTGGCCCAGGCACCG
>NW_010293938.1:1377-1737 GCF_000700745.2 Antrostomus carolinensis
AGCCACGGCCAGCTGGCACTGCCCCATGGCTCGCAGGTCAGGGCTGGCAGCCAGGCTAAGCCTCATCCAGCCAAGCAGAGCCCTTGGACCCAGCCAGGGGCTGCTGGGCTCCAAACAAGGAGCAGTGATGCCAGGAGATGGCACTGGGCAGAGGGCCCTGGCTCTGCTCCGGCCACACCAGGACCCCAGGTTTGCAGGACCTACCTGCTCAGGGTGAGGCAGAGCCTGTCCCCACAGGCACGGATCCTGTTCTGAGCCTCGATGTGCGTCATGGAGCTGGTGCTCTCCCCGTCAATGTACAGCACCCAGTCGCCCACTCCAACACCAGCCTGGGCTGCCTTCCCGCCTGGCGTCAGCTGC
>NW_010293939.1:0-567 GCF_000700745.2 Antrostomus carolinensis
TTGGGTTATTTTGGGGTATTTTGGGGGTTTTTTGGGGTATTTTGGGGGTTATTTTGGGTTATTTTGGGGTATTCTGGGGGTTTTGGGGGGGTATTTTGGGGTTTATTTGGGTTATTTTGGGGTATTTTGGGGGTTTTTTGGGGTATTTTGGGGGTTATTTTGGGTTATTTTGGGGTATTCTGGGGGTTTTGGGGGGGTATTTTGGGGTTTATTTGGGTTATTTTGGGGTATTTTGGGGGTTTTTTGGGGTATTTTGGGGGTTATTTTGGGTTATTTTGGGGTATTCTGGGGGTTTTGGGGGGGTATTTTGGGGTTTATTTGGGTTATTTTGGGGTATTTTGGGGGTTTTTTGGGGTATTTTGGGGGTTATTTTGGGTTATTTTGGGGGGGGGGGTTATTTTGGATTATTTTGGGGTATTTTGGGGTTTTTGGGTGGGTATTTGGGGGTTTATTGGGGTATTTTGGGTTTTTTAGGGGTTATTTTGGGGTATTTTGGGGGTATTTGAGGTTTTTTGGGGTATTTTGGGTGTTATTTTGGGTTATTTTGAGGTATTTTGGGGGTATTTG
>NW_010293940.1:0-10234 GCF_000700745.2 Antrostomus carolinensis
TCAACGCTCCCTCGGAAGCGGTGGCACCAACTTAACGCCGCAACGGGAGCCGGAGCCTCCGCTGGGCAGCCCGAACCTGGGCGTTAATGCGGGCAGGGCTTCGTGTCGGGGGAGGGAGCTCTATGGCGAGCGAGGGCGCGGGCGGCCGGGGCTGGGGTGTCCCTGCGGGAGACCCCGGAACGGCGACGGCTGAGGGAAGCTGGGAGGGACCTGATTTCCTTCTGGGAACTCTCCTGGGTCGTATTCGCTCCAAATCTTGAAAAAGTGTGCTGCCTTTTTTTTTTTTTTTAACTACATTCCTGTAGAGCTTTGGGTGCTGGGTTTTTTTGTGTTGTGTTGTTTTGTTTTTAAAGCAGAAATCCTATGTGCATGTATGTATATATGTCACTCATAAAGAAAACACGTGTGACTTTAATTTACGACTAATGTACACCGTATGTATTACTGATTTGCAGCTTGCAAATCACCTTGGTGCCTGAGAAAACGTCTTCCATGCCCGCTGCTGGAACGGGCCCACTGCTGCGGCAGCACATTTGATTGAGTTTGATTGTAAAGTGACACAAAATGTTTATGACATCCACATGTGCAAGCAACTGTTGCCATGATGTTATTTTTATAACCATTTTACTTCATAGCACAAGCTGAAAAACAGAAAAAGCCATTTCCAGCGTGCGTGTGCGTGCACACTTTTGTGTATGTAGGACAATAGAAAATGTTTGCTCAAGCTACAAAACAAATATGTATGAAAATTTGGAGCTTTATTTAGAATTTAATTTACACAGAGTACTCAAGTTAGCAGAAATAGTCATTGTAAATTATGTGCAACTGACATACAAAGAACAACAGTTGTGTGTGCAAATATACGAATACGCTGTCGCTTATGGATTTAATTATGTGCATGCCTTTGCTTGTTCAGACCACTGAAACTAGATGTAGTGTGTATGATGGAGGAATGGAACTACAGTACAAGTATTATTGCAAATATCTAATTTCCATAGAAAAATTGTGTGGGTGGCTTCCATTTCAGCTAGGTAGCTTTAAACAAATAGAAACCTCAAATAAGAAAGTCTAGACATCTTAAAAGTATAAAACTGACAACATAAATGTCTTTAATCACTTATTTTAGCTTCAAAAAATATCTCTAGGGTATTAAAAACCATAAAAAGAGGAAATGTACCAGAGAAGAAGAAAGTTGTACAAAGATCCTTAATTTTTTCATTTTACATTCGAGTTCTGTGCTTTCAATTAACAAGATAAAGCTACCACTTAAGAATTGTGAAAGGCGAGATGGGTATTAAAGAAAAAGTAAACTTTAATAATAAAATTGTCTTATCAAATAGTCCAATTAACATGATATGACAAGCAAATTCCTTAATCTAAAGCACGGAGAGAGGCGGAACCTCTAGAAGATACTTTATTGCATTCCGACACAGAGGTGTGACACACAGGGGTTGAGATTTGTTTTGATATGTTTTGGGTTTTTGAGGTGCTTGTCTCTATTAATAACTGGTAGCTACAGACTTAGTGTGAATGCCTAAATAGAGACTGTTTAAAATTAAATAAAGTTAATCTATTTTTCTTTCTTCATCTGCAAGCTGGCACTTAAAATCCCCACTAAGTTTTAAGGAGCTTGGGCAGAGAATGAATGTTTTTGTATTCAGACTGAACTATCAACATATTTTACACTGACTAGGTGTTGTCCTTTTCCAAAATATGTAACCTATCACCTATTTAATCCTATTCCTGGATTGCTGCACATAAATGAATAAAAGATCACTTGCCCTTTGGGATATTCAGACTAATGACTTACTTGCTGTACACGTTTTTCCATAAAGTTCTCATTATACTTCTGTGCTACAAGTACTTAATTTGCTTACACATGGATATGCAGTTGCAACAAGACAATGTGATCTCATAGTATGTGATAACAGAACATGAAAATAGGGGAAAGCCCAGATCTTTTTTTTTTTTTTTTTTTACTGACAGAGGTGGTAGGATGAAACAGGAGATTATTCATTTTGTAAGCCACCAGGACTGCAGATGCCTGGAGGAGTTCATCTGACCCACAGAGTAGCAGCTTGTACTCCCTAAAGTGCTTCAGTGGCCTGCTAGTGCATGGGAGTGTGGCCGTGCTTCAGCCCCTCGCCATGGGTAGAGGGGATTGTCACTGGATCACTTTAGAGACCACAATATAGAAACATAGGTTTGCCTTGGATAATAAAATTGAGATTAAATGTGATTTGAAATGTAACCTGTGTCTGTCCACATTGCTGAGCCCCTGTATATGGGCTCGGATGCTCTCTAGTCCAGTCTGCCACATTCTCCATCCTCTCTGGGGAAACTGTGGTGGGAAGAGTTTTATCACAGTCTAGCAAGTGACACTTGGACCATAATTAAGTGTGGGCTAAATTGTTCCACCATTTTTTATTTTGGTTTTTGACTTCCCAATGATTTCAATGGGGCTTTACTGAAAAATTGATAGCACAATGGCTTTTTGTAATTTAACCTATTGTTGAATAGCTGTGAAAAATGCAGCATGCTAAAAGCAATGTCTAATGTGTGATATTTTTAATCACCAAAGTTCAAAGTTTTCAAAATACAGTTGTTCTTTGTCTAAGATATTAGAACTATGTTCTTTATTTTTCAGGGTTTATATTTGATTTCTATTTTTCAAGTCCTGTATAATTTCTAAAAATTACAGTTTTGCAGGTCTCCATTTCTCTCTATATTATACTAATAAGATTTTTGTTTCATGCAATGTCCAAAATATTTTAAGTAAAAACTATTTTCATACAGATCATTTAAACTACTTGCACATTAGTCTAACCTTCATAGTGCCCTGATTTAATGTTGAGTATGTTTCAATGCATCTCCCTGACAAGGCCTGCATTTTTACAGCACATTTCTTTAGTGTAAAAAGAAAGATACTTAAGAATGAAAAAGAAAACAGCAAGATTGCACTCACCACTTCTTTTTAAGAAATGGGTACAATATACACCATTACAGAATGGTGATTGCACAGTTCTTTACTGTCTTCTATAATTAAGTAGTTATCATCAAAGGTACTGTGCTGAATGGCTTTTTCACAAAAGGCATTTTTAAAAACTGCATCTTCATTTTATTGAATCAACTGATTTATGTTGGAAGGGATCTCTAGTTGTTATCTGGTCCGGTGCCCCACAGAAAGCAGATCCTACTACAGAATTATTTTCCATCATCTCGCATTTGTACAGTTCTGCATACCTACGGAACATCCATCAGAAAACAAGAGAATTACCTGGGATAAATTTAAAATTGCATGTGTTATACTAATGTGACATAGAAAGGTGTGAAGTAAATGCAAAATATTGTAGATAAATGCATATTTCCTTTTTTTCTTCTTGTTACCGGAAATATTTTATCAGTGGTTATCAGGTAAAACCCAGAAGCCTGAGGAAAGATCACTAGCATATCCCACCTGCATTCCAGCTATCGCTCCAGAAGAGTGCAGGTCTCCTGGAAGTCCAGTAGCTGCAAGCCCTGTGCAGATGTTTCAAATACTCCGTGCTGTCTAAAGCATTTAGGCATTTGAATGACTTCTCTCGCTCATACTATTAATCTTGCTGATGGCACTGACAACATCACAGTGACCCTAACAAGTTCAGGAGCAGAATCTTGGGAGGCTGTTTTTTTAACAATATACAATACAAGTTTGACCCTGTATTTAAACAGTTCAGACTATTTTCAGTTTGAAGCTAGTGATTAACTTGAATGGTTAGACTACTGCCTGAGAAACAGGAAATTTTAATTCTTTAGTTTTTTCTAGTATTATGTGTAATATAAATTAATATATGTTACCCAATGGTAAGTGTAAAGGAAGAAGGCGAAATAGTCCACATGCAGCCTACGACAAAACTGTCCCAGCAAACTGCATCATATGGATGAACTAGCTCATTCAAATCCAGCTTCAATCTGACTTGACATCTGAATACTACCCTGGAGAATAAAAAACACCACCACCACCACTAATGTGACAGGCCTGACGGAGAAGTGTTCCAACAGATACATAAATGCTCAGTCTCATTTTTCTATCAGCACAATTTGGATGTATCATTGTTTTCAACATAACCAACTCTTAACCTAGTTCTCTGGCCAGTCTGTGTGCTGGAGTGTTTTTGCAGTTCAGTTTTCAAGTCTGATTGACAGTCAGAAAAGGAATTCCTGTCTGCTGCTGCTCTTTTATGGGTATGTAAACAACATTATGTCAAATGATCCCATTACTCCAGCCTCAGAAACTTACATCCCAATGTTTCAAAATGTTGTATGTGCACTTCCACAATGGTTTATATCTATTCTAACATATATACATACACACAAACACACACACACACACACATATATATATATATATATACACACACATATATATAGATATATAAAATCTCCATTGCTACGATCACATATGCTTTCCAGATCATGGTAACTGGAATTTTTGGTCTTCTATAACGTGCAAGCTTGGAATGCCTGCGGCTTCATGGGAAGATATTTTAATAGAGAAGTTATTATAAAAGTGTTGCTATTAGTCATGTAAGTTAAACCTCTCTATTTAGTACTTGAAATCAGGCTACTAACATTGTTGGTATTTTTTATAAAAACATATTATGCATGTTTAAAACTTTTACTACTGTTTTCTAACAAAACTGACCACCTAGCCTTTAAGTAATATTTGTTTCTAAAAGCAGAAGGTCTGTAGAGCTCTCTACATGTAGAAGTCAATACTGTTCTTACCGATGTCTGATGGCAGTGTGCCTATTAATTCAGAGAATTCTTTGTCACTAGGCTGGTTTAATAACCTACAGATATTGAAAAAAGCCCTTAACTTTTCATTTTCAAACAATTTTTTTAATTGTGATGGCTGCCAAAGTAATTTTTACGTGGTGCAGGAATGTGCTGTGCAGAGATGCACAAAAGCAGTTGTAAACGAATTACCTTGGGTGCTGGAAGTTTGTATCCATTGCTGGCCCCTAAACACTGTCTGTGGAACCATGGGGGTTCAGGGAATGTGTTCAGAGAGCACAGGCATTCCTAGTAACAACAACAACAAAATTGTAATAACTTCATTACTCAGTTAATGCCATGAAGATACAACATGGTAAATACATGTCCTGTGGTGAATTCATACTGTAATATGAAATACATGTAAATGACTATATGCAAATAAAAAATTAAAGTCTGAAGAAGAGTTTGAGTTTGAGTGTATACACCTAAGAACTTGCATATACATTGATTCAAGGGAAAATGAGTGCAACCAGAATACTGTAACTCTTAAAATTATTATCTCAATCATACAAAAAGTCTTATTTTATATAATATTCATGATGTATTTTGATCTAAATATGGGATAAATTATGTTTATTGGCTACCTGGCACTGAAATTGTTTCTTCATGCCTGACTCATCAGTCTCACAGATTTGATATTTTGGGATCCTGTAACTTCTTTTCAGTCTATCAAAGCTCTACTGACCTAATAAGCAGTGTGAATGAATTACTCATGTCACTGAAATCAAGAACGAACTTCTTAACACCAATGTAGTCTCAAGAAGCAGGCATTCTTTATTGTGGTGCTGGATGCACTGGGGATCGCTCCACCTATCGTGCATGCCGACTTACCTTTCTACAAAAGCTTTCTCCTACCAAAACATACATATTCATTACTTTTCCAAGAAATTATTAACATATTAATTACATTTCCAGGGCTGAATAGGCCTGCATACATATGCTAATCACCTCTGCCCACTGGGAAGGCCCTTAAGAACTGGAGCAAATAAAAGGCAACAGTTTTGGCCATCAGTGGAGCCCTCCTCTATCCTGGATCCACGATCCAGAAGAAAAGACGATGACTCCATTGCCATTGCTCGTCACTGGAAGCCAAGGTGGTGAGACTTTGTTCTTTCTCCTCTCTTTCTAGCTTTCCTCTTTTCTTCCACCTTTCCTTGCTCACTTAAATGTTATAATAAGCACAACCTTGTTCGTTCCTTGTTCAGTAAAGAAATTTCTTCCACATATCCAATTGTTTGGTGTGGATGTACCTTTATTTGCCTCTGGGGAATCCAGACCCTGTGTCAAACCAGGCTTACATCCAGGTTTCTCAAACTGGTCCCTGACACAGCAGGATGAAAATAGCATAATTATGTTTCACAACTGTTTCTGATTGGGTTTCTTCTTTCTTGCCTTCATGCTTGAGAAAAAGGGAGCAGGTAACATCAAATAGTGAAGGGCTGGAAAAGGTGCTTGAAGAGCACCTTCATGAACTGCAAGATTCGCACAAACTACATAGTTGTGATGGACTTTTGAGGTTTTTCTACAGCTGGTAGGCATGATGATTTCACTGTCATGTAGGAACAGTTTAATAAATTCAGATTAAAGTCTTCTTATGCCCATGCTCTCATTTTTCATATTGTTATCTTGCAATGATATGTAGAGGCATGGTACGTATACCGTCATGTATTGGCATTATTTAGGCCCATGACTAACAAAGATATGTGTTCAAGTTCACAAAATTGTACTGGGGAGAAAAAATACTTAAGAGTATGCTTTTAGAAGTGGTAGGAAATTCAAACAAGTAACAGTCATTGTAGCAGAGCACAATTTTAATCCAATATGGACTCTTTGGAACTGTCAAACACAGAGGAATTTGAGGAAAGAGCTTTTAGATAACTACTCGGACTTCTAGGTACTCTGGTACCTTTGAGAATTTGGCTTTTATGTGTGTCAGGCTGAGTTTGTGATTTCTTTTTAGAAAGACCTGTACAGTTATAAAATCATCTGTGGGTAGAACCCACTTCCACTTCTACATAAATATCTGTGTTTTTAAAATAAAGTGATAGATATGTTCTGCAAAGTGTACCAGCAGACCTTGAAAGCAATTGTCATCTTAGAGAGCCGTTCTACCTTGATATAGTTCAGTGTGTAAACACTGCCTTAAGCCATAATACAGCTTTCTCCTCTTCTAAATATATTCCGTAATTGCTCCAACACCACAGTAAGGTAACTTTTGACTAGTTCTAGGGGTTTTTAATTAGCAAAGAGTAATACTTCATAACTGTACAATTTCTAAGCACCAGCTGAAGTATTTTCAATTTATTGTATTTATATCTCCCCAGGCTCCCACTAGTTTGATTCCTTCTTAGACAAATGTTTTCAGTAGCTGCAGGTGTCAGAGCTACCTGATCGTTTGCCTTGAGGAAACAGAAGATTTGCTGTTAAAGGTTATTGGTACAAGGAAGGTCCCTGCTTTGTGTGTCTGCTTATTGATGAGTAGGAATAACTTCCTGTTAAAATGTGTATGTTTGATGTGATAAAAAAAATTCTAGTCACACACATATACATACATACATAGCATTGGCTTTTGTTATTTTAGCTCATTCAAGATGATAAGAAGATTTTCACCTGAAAAATATTACTCAAATATACTGTTTTGTTAAAGGCAAACATTTTTAGGAAGTTCTAGTGATCCAGGAAACTTAAGTAACTTCAGAATGGAAAGGAGAATTGTAAGAGCTGAACTTTTGGATTTAAAAAATACTTCTTTGAAACAAAGCATTTCACATAAATGTTTAAAATATTCTGTTCAACAAGGACATATTTCAGAATTTTGAAATACTTTTGCAAAATGGAGGCATGCTTTCTAGTTATTTCTTTGTTTCCTTACTACCTTTTAGTAGTGACATAAGTTTGATCTTGCTTATTGTAATTCTGTTTGCCAGGGTTATCACCATTTTGTCAGACAGTTCAGAATACAGCTGGGGTTTATTTGCCTTTGAATTATTCTATCTCAAAATTATTTTCCCTAGTTACAACAAAAAATCATAGATTAAATTTAAGGTGTCATGCTGTAATATTTAGTATTTATTCCGTTTACCTGTGTAAGATATATAAAAACCAAACTAGTCCACATAATCAAGAAAAAATTAGTGTATCTAGAAGGATACCCTTGATTCTCAGTTTCCCCAATTTTCGAAATTTAAGCAAAGAACATATATTCCATTAAATTCATGCCAAACTATCTATCACTATATTTACCCAGTTTTTGTTTCCAATCTGATGCACTTCAATTTTTCAGTTTTTCAGAAAGTAACAAACATCCATCCTTTGAAAATCTTCTAGTCGTCGGTACTTCCTAATTAATTCTTTATGTCCAGGAATTTAGTTTTTACACCCTGTTCCAGAATCCTCTATCTGAATTGTGAATATGTTGAGGTGGGAAGAAAAAAGAGTCAGATTGAAAATGTGAACTTGGCTTCAACAGACTGTATTTATTCTTCAAACTTAGTAACCAACATCCCCAAGGTGAAAATACAGTAGCTTGGGATAAAAAAATTCTCCAGTATTGCAGTTTCCCTTTGGTGCTCTATGATAAAGTGTAGTTCTAGTAAGTTTTAAAAAAAACCCTAAAAAATATTTTTTAGCAATCTGATTGACTAAGAAAACGGATTTATGCTCGGCATTTTGGAAGGTGACATGAGACACTTGCTTGTAACTCTAGATGTCTGAATAGCTTTTAAATCTAGTCCTTGGTTTCAGCTTCAAAGACAACAAAAAATTTACACATTTTCTGAAACTACACTTTATAATATGTAAATACCGTGATTAAAATATCCTGTAGGGCCAGGAACAAAATATTGCCTAGCCTGCACTGGGATAATTTTCCACGAGATCACCTGTGTCTGCCAGTACATTGTTGGGGATTTACTGGAGTTGGATACCTATCTGCAAGCTTTTTATACAGTACCATCTTAACTCTCAGAATGGTCTAAAACACACACTATTAGAACATTAATAACTACCAGTAAATCTTTTGGGTTTTAATGCTAATGCTAGGTCACTAGTAAACAGTGGTGAATATTTAACTACTAGGTAGATGAGATTGTAGTTAAATACTATTTTTTCCCAAATAATCACTAGCGAAAAAGCCCCACCACAAATAGGAACAAGCTAAACTTCCATTCATTGCAACTGGCTTTCTGGATGGTTTTGTTGTTGTTGTTGTTTTTCCCCTCTCTGTTACTGTGCTAACCACATACATAAACAGCTTTGGCATACAATGTGTGCTAAAATTAAACAGCACATCCTGAACAATTTTCTCTGATCTTCTTCAATAGTGCCTAAAAAAACCAAAGAAGTCTCAATTAATGTTTTAGAAATAGCTTCAACAAGGGTAGAAAGCAATTCTGCAGAATTCTTACAGAACCTAAAAAATGGCACAAATGAATATTTGGAACTTGTACCTGGAACATCCCAGAGTAAAATTCCAAAATGGTGCTCTGTAACCTCAAAGCATTCTCAGTCACCTTGGCAAGGCAGTCAGACCTCACGGCCGTTGCAGAACAGTCCATGTGGACAAGTGCCTTTGCAGCCCTCCCGGTAACATCACAGCATGGTCTTTAAAGTTCTTAATTGTGTAGCTTCTCACTATACTCTGATTCTCAGCAGATGCATTTACATCAGTGATCCAGTATCACTTAGGTTGTATAGCTCATGCCATTTTGTGTCACAAGGATATTGACAGAATGGTAGACAAGAAGAAAGAAAAAAATTAAGTTGTGGGATCATAGAGACATAAAGGTAAGATCAAAAAACCAGAAATAACTGCCCCTGTCTTAACAATCCCATTATGAAATGTAACTGAAAATTAGGGAAAAGCAATGCCTCCCTTCAGTGCCATTCTTCACACAGGAAAGATTATCTCTTTTTTATCTAACACTCAAAAGCAGAAGACCTTTATACCTTTATACAGATTTAAAAGGGAGAAATACGAGTTATAAACCAGTATGCTGTGCCTGACTCTTGGAAATCCTCTCCCTTAGAGAAATTAAGAATTTTGACTCACCTTGCCATGCTCAATGCACTGGAAAAATTAGGTGTCTAGAAGGGGATTAATTGAAATCAGTTTACGAGGCAGATTGTAAACTAAGCTGGCCAATAGAAAAGGCAATTTGCAGCTCTGTCTTCTGCCCAAAGCAGCCCGGTGCCCTTTTCCTCTGCCTGCAAAGAATTAAGAGAACATTCAGAGGTAATTTTTGGGCAGGGGCATTGTACTGACAGGGACTTACCTTGTCCCAGAGACTGTCCAGCATCAGCACAACAGTTGCATCAATCTTTCTGTGTACACTTTATTCTGAGAAGGTCTTCTATGTCCCAGATCCAATCAGTACATAGGGCCCCAAATCACTCCTCTGCCAGATTCACAGCAGGA
>NW_010293940.1:10262-22287 GCF_000700745.2 Antrostomus carolinensis
GCTGGTCCACTGCATATACTGCAAGGGTGAGGCTATTCCACGGTTTTTGGTTTTTGTTTTGTTTTGTTTTTTGCTTAATTTTTTTTGTCAACAAAGACTTGCCTTAAAAAAAGAGGTCATTTGCCTTGTCCTGGGACAGGCTGTTTGCCTGTGCAGGTGAAAGCTTGTTAAACTCTTCCCTTAAAGAAAGAACAATCATTCAGGTCTCAGAATTGTTCTAGGATATCTAGAGACCTTACAGCTTTTTTGTAAGCCCAGCGACCAAAATTAATCTCACTGGTTTGTATGAGGAGATACTTTCATCAATAAATCCTGAAGCTTTATACCAAGGAAATCATTTTTATCCATGTTTTACTCATGGAGAATTCAAAGCACAGAATTTTAAAAGCACAAAATGGCAGTGATGGAAGTAAAATTAAGATCTATTGACTTAACTCTGTGTCTAAATAGCAGGGCAATTAGTAAAAAAGGAAAGTGGGTTTATAGATATTTTAATATAGTTTTAAAAACTTTTAAAATACTTAAATGCATGCAGTGAAGTTTGAGTCTGAGAAGAATATTTTGAAGTGTCTGAAAACTGGTATTTTAAAAGTGATCCTACATCCTTGCTTGACTGGGACACTCACAGAATATAGTGATTGTTTCCATTTTCCATTAGAAATTTTGAAATAACTTTTTATTCAAAATTTTGGCTGAAAATCGGGATTTTTTCAGAGAAAGAACACACTCTCCCTCAGCCTGTGCTTTGTCAAAGGGAATCTGGTCACTCTTCTTGAAAGATGTCTCTGTATTTAACTTTTGAGACAAACATTATTAAAATAGAAATATTGTTTTATTCTCTCAGCCTCACAAACTGAGAACTTCCTTTATATCTCATTTTGAGAGGGCAGATAGCTTACTATAAGAACATACCAGAAAAACTGGAAGTTGAATTGAATCCAAGTCCATAGTGTGAGAATGTATTTTCATATTTATATGACAAAGACACAACTTACACAAATAAGCGATTTTAATTGAAAAATGCTGACAAAATCCTAACTGTTTGTAGTGTGCAATCTGTTTTTGATTTCAGACATAAAAGAGTCTTAATTTTATAGAAAAGACATGATGGGACTATGTATTATTCAAAGTTCTCAATTGTCAATATAAATATTATTATCTTCTTCAACAGTGAAGGGATTGTATTCATTTTGGCAATATTCAAAATGCAATCAACCATAGATTATGAATGCCTTTAGACGCTGTGCAATGGTGCATAAGAACCAATCAATTATCCTTTTTGGCTAGGCTTATCTGGCACCGAGACTGGAAACCTGTTCTATTGTGAATTGTATGCACCTCAAAAATACATACAGACTATTTTCTTGTTTCTGTTTGCTTAATTAGGATACATGTCATTCCTAGTCATACTAGGCATGGGAATCTTTACCATCCAATTTTCACATATGTGTCCTACTACTATAAAATTTATCTAGGAATTAAATAAGCCCAGTTTATGACTCTTTATAACCTTGTTGTATGTATCTTCTTGTCTCAGTCTCATGTGGTACCTCACCACATTATTAATCAACAACAACTGTGTGGTATACTATGAAATTTTTGCTGCATTTCAACACCCATGAAAGTAAAGGACTAAATATGTCTTCAGTACAGTTCCCTGAATAATTACTTGAATTATCCTAACAGTATAGGTCAGTTTGGATCTTTGCCACCCCTGCTATTTGTAGTCCTGATCAGAAATAGACAATTGTGCCAAACTGTGCATCCTGTCAATCTGCTCATATGAAACTCAGCAGCATCAAGGAATTCCCTTGAATGCTATACAGTAGCCTCTCACAGAGGAACAAAGGAGCCAGAAAAAGATATTATATTCTCTGAGCTTCCTGCACATCACTGCTTTATTCAAAATGTCAAAACCCCTCTCTTCTTGGCTAAATCAGCCCTTCATTTAAGACTTGATTCCAATCAGTAATCCCATTCACCATTTCATTAAAGATGGCACATACCATTTTATCTCAACTGTAAGGCATGGAAGTTTTCTCCACATTCCTTAGTGTATGTTGCATTTAGAGGATGCTCTCTTCAATCATACTATTACTGTCTTGACAGTTTAGTCATTGTTATTCATGAGGACTTCTTGATGCTTATCTGCAAGTTGTTCAAACTTGTCAAGAAGATCACATAGCGATGACCTTGAAATGAGAATGAATGAGGCCTTTGTGTTCCATAAATCAGTAACAGTCAGCACAATGCTTGTATTTTTCTCCTGGGAGAAAAGAAGATAGCTACCTGTGGCCATAAGCTTCTGCCCTTGTACATAATACTTGTTACTAATGCAAAATTAAACCTGTAACATGAAAAAAAACCCTCAAATGCAGGTGAAAAGGAAAGTTTTCAAAACCAGTGTTCAGCCGATGTTGCTAGAGGAGGAGAAATACTGAGCGTCAGAGAAGGCAATGAATATATATGATTCTGAGTCTTTGAGGAAAACTTTAAAGACATTCCAGAGGAGCCTAACATAATCAAAAGAGCTGTAGATAGATAAATGCATTAAAGGAATAACCAAATTGCACATTAGAGGAAACTGTAAGTATTACTGAAGCACAGCTAAATATATTAGCATGCTATAGCAAAAATAAGGTACTCCTCAAAATTTAAAATTTGAAGTTAATGAATACTATCACATATAAAATAGTAGGTTGAAATGAGTAAGGAGGAAAATAAAACTATATTCTCCATAATTAATTTTTGAACCTTTAGGAATAAGCAATAAGGAGAAGTAACCTGCCTTACTAGAAAAGCAACTATCAGATTGATAATATGGAAACCTTCAGTTTTCTTTTCACCAGTATGGCAACTGGATCCCAGAATTTGCTGAGAAGCTCTCTCTCTCTCTCTCAAAAAAAAAAAGTCTTCGCATTCTATGTAACAACATGTAGCTCTGAGGGCAACTTAAGTGAATAAGGGATCAAGCAGCTACCATATGAGGAGAGACTAAAAAGGTTGGGAGTCTTCAGCAGTGGAAGGAGAAGGCTAGGAAGAAAAGCAATGAAGGGTTACAGAGTCATTAAAATAGTGGATAAGGTGAAGCCAGAACTTCTGTTCACTCTCTGCTGTAATATGAGAACTTAATAAAAATAATAGAGCATCAGCTTAAAACAGCTAGAACAAAACATAAAACAGCTAGGACAAAACATTTCTTTAAACACAAGGTAGTGGACTTCTGGCACTCACAATCACATGAGACTGTAGAGACAAACTGTGTCAACAGGTTCAAAAAGGGAGTAGACCAATGGACAATATTGCCATAGGGTAGGGATGTACCTCTGGCATCCCTAACACAACAATGGTATATTGTGGGAAGTGATAGAGGAATAGACCTCTGAAAACAGCTGGGCTTGTTATTCTTTGTGAATAGACTCTCCTATTGCCACTGCTGGGACAGAAAACTGGGATGGACAGACCACTGGTTTGATCCAGTACAGCATTACATTCTTAAAATAAAATTAAAAGCTCTGTTTAAATGCAAGCATCAATATGACAGGCATTGCTAATCCTAAAAGTGAATGTGAAGCTTGAATACTAATACATTTGCTGTTAAAATAACTGAAGAAATCAGTGTTACTTATCTTGGCCACATAAAGTTCAAAATTGGGTGTACCTAGTAAAAACAATTTCAGTAAATGATGTTCTCTCTTTACACGAATACTGCTGCTTTCTGAATTGTAAGAATTTGTGGTTACTTTGTTTTAAATATGCAGCTTGTATATTTTAGGATTATGTA
Organism: Antrostomus carolinensis; assembly: GCF_000700745.2. Classification (NCBI taxonomy): domain Eukaryota; kingdom Metazoa; phylum Chordata; class Aves; order Caprimulgiformes; family Caprimulgidae; genus Antrostomus; species Antrostomus carolinensis. The sequence continues at coordinate 14,047 of NW_010293940.1, forward strand.
TTGTATCATATAAGGTGACTAGCATACAGCAATGTATTGTAGCTCATTAGAAATATAGTGGTGCTGATAATATTCCCCAACACACTGCCGTATTTTTACATTTATGGTGTAGAAAAGTCCATCCTATAAAAGTCTTGCTTTTGGCACAAAAAGGGAATGATTGTGAGAGGTTTTGTTGAGGATGAGCTCACAAAAGATCAGTAATTTTTTAGCACATCAGCTACAATTATACACAGATGCGATTTTCTCAATTTAAAAAAAAACCAAAACAAAACACACACTCTATCTCTCTATTTCGCTGCTTCATGAGAAATAAAAGTAGCAGACAAAATGCATTTTTCAAGCAAGTGTATAACATGCACATCAGTAATGCTGTCTTCAAAACACAATGAAATTCAGTAGAATACCCTGCTTCTAAGGAAATCTGTCAAAACAGTCATCCTATCACACCAAGAAAAAAAAAAGCAAAAAAACCAGAAACATGTTCTGAAAATTGATTGTTCTAGACTCTATTTGACTAAGGAGAAAAGTTTTGATCCAGGGCTTTTTACTTAGCTACTACATTACATCTAATGAATCTTAAAGCATACAGGAACCTGCCCCATCTGCATTTCCATTTTGAAGTTCACTTTTCTGGATGGACTGAAGTTCCAGTCAGATTCACAAAGCCCATCTAGGTGGTCTCAGCCCCGCAGGTAGGTTCAGGTGAGCCACATGAGTGATGTCTACATTAGTAAGTAGTGCAGGTTAATAGGGAAAGGATTTGTGGCACGAAAGAGTTATTGCTGAGGACTTAACATCCACACAACATGTTTCAGGAAGGTTTACTTAGGGGTATTTCTAGCCTGGTCCCATTGCTGGAGAGCATTAGGTGTGCTTTTGGAGCCTATCTTCTAGTTTGAGCTCATCCAAAAGCAACCTCGTTCCTATGCTTTGAGATTGCTTCGTGATGTGAATAAGAACGTGATAAATACTGCAGAAGCACACGCTAAAATGGTGCTGGTGAAATGCAGCCACGAGTATCAACAACATTCAAAATTAGTTACATTTCAGTACTTTAAGTACAAAGGTCTTTCACGGTCTGGGTTACTTAGCGGCCATGCTTGTGAGGGATTTGCATCAGAATAGTACATCTTACCTTCCTTTATTACGAGACTAGATAAGGTTAGGGAAACTGTAAGATATCTGAGCAAATATGAACTTCATAGAACAAAAAAAAAAAGAACTTCTCTGCAAATATAAATATTTGCTTTAACTACATTTATCCACCAGATGGTATTCCACAACATATCCTTTAGGAGCCTTAGGAGCACAACATTCCTTTAGAGAAGAATGGTTCTACATCTGTTTTCCAGACACCAACATTGGATTTTTGAAACTCACAAATATTTTTCAATACTTGAATGCTCATGGACAAATTTTAAATTTTATCAAAATGTCATATCTGGAAAAAATAATGGTAAACATTGCTCTTTATTTCTGTATTACATTTTGCCCATTTTCATCTTTCAATGAGGCAGGAAGTGCCTCTACACTATTAAAAGTGTAGAAAAACTGCATGGTTTAGAGCCTATTGAAACTAAACTAATCCATTCAAGCTGGTTTAGGAAAAGGTCAGGCTATATAAATGGAAAATATTCAACAGTCTACTCAATGACAAAATTTTGAAAAAGGGAGGCCACTAAAAAGTGGAAAAATAGATCCTTTTGATTGATGACTCAGTAGTGGAAGAATGTTGCCCATACCCATCTGTGTCCCAGACAAAGTGAAGGAGATGGTTTATCTCCTGCCAGGACAAAAGCAAGCTCAAAAAAACCCCAAAAGATCTTACAATGGAGAGTTCTGGTGAATCTTCACTTATGGTACCCCATGGAGTCTGTAGTAACAATAGGGAAAGGACACGTGACAGACTAAAAAAAATCTCACAGAAAGCCAGAAGATGAGAATTTTAGTTTTCCACTGAATAGAGCTACAAGTGTGTATTTGAGTGGAATTTGGTTCTGTGTTTACAAAGGTATACAATATCACTTAAAATTCTCTATTAGCAGAATAGTAAGACGGGAAAAACCAAATAGAAACTAAAAATAGAATCTATAGTTCCTGTAGTGTGTTGTTCGACATGTATCTGTTTACTAAAGTGAAAGAACTCATGGCAATAGGCTATATTACCATCTGTATTAAAATACTTCAGAAATTCTTGATATTTAAGCCAACAGTTCCAATACTTTTTCAAAATTAGGAGTCTAAAGCTGGTTCTTAAATCAGTGGTTTGATTTGCGGTTGTACCAAGTGCCCAACCATATCTGCTGAGTTAGTAAGAACTACAGTGCTCAACAGTTTAGTATAACTTACATAGGTTTGCAAACTTTTCCCCTCACCTTTGCCACTACTCTACTCTCACTACTCTCACCTGCTGTTTCCTCTTTCCTCTGCAGTATGAGAACTGTTCCCAATAAGCAGTTTCTCTGTTGGACAAGTAGATACATAATCCTGGGTAAAGAAATGTTGACCCCCATTCCATGTAGATCCCACACTCACAGTTGTGACTGATTCAGTTAACTTTGAAGAATGTCAATGTTTCTTTTCCTGGTGTCCTTTCCAGCATCTGCTTTGGATAAGGAGGAAGGTTCTGGAGCTACCACATGGTTCAGGAGGTGGCTTCACTGCTCCATGGCCTCCCTCTGCTCCTGCCCTGTGTATATCAGTCCTTTACCCAGCATTCCCTCAGCACAGCTCTGTGCCTTGTCCTTTTCCATCTTTTAGCCACTTCTCAAGCAGCATGACTTGTGGGGAGTGACCTCCTATGTGGAGAACTGGTGCAGAATGACAAATGAGTAACAGTTACACAAAGAGCAAAAAACCCAAGAACTCAGGATTTTTTTGGCTGTAAGTCATAGATTTCTATGTAATAGTTGAGATAGAGCTCATAATTTGATATAAAAGTGATTAGTAATGATGTACAGTTATTTGGAACTCTATTTAATAGTATGCTCCATCTTTTTATTCACTATATTCTGTCTACAATTTTCTAATTAGTTTCCAATCTTTGTATTTAACCCTTGTTTATTAGTAAAAGTTATTTCTTTTACTTCTCAGTGACTTCTACAGCACTTATGAAACATGAGGAGCAACTCTATGTACCCTTAAGCGGTTTAAAATGTCAGCATTCACTGCCTTTATTCCTTGGTATGCACCTGGACCACCTCTGCTGGTATGTGGGGCATCAGTATAATTGCTAAGGCCTTCTGCAGATTCAAGAGTTTGCCCTGAGGAGATACAGAAGAAATATACCTCTAGGGGATGGAAGTTTTAGTCTGAAACCACAATACTCACCTAAACACATAACCTTGCCCCCAGTTCACATCAAATAACACCAGCTTTTATCCCGCAAGATCTAGGAACACATTAGTTTCAAGCCCATGAAAGCACCAGCCTCCTGATTTGTGTCTAGCTTTAGAATCAAAGACAACATCTGTATTACTTCTTCATAAACCAGTACATTTCAATGAAATCAGTCTAGTGATTCTGGAATTTCTACTGTAAGATGTTTCTAGAGAGCGTGCATAATCGGCACACACTAAGCCACGTGTCCCACAAATTTTCCATCAATACTTTTGTACATAGGCCACTCACAGCTTGGTTTTAAATAATCTGCTCTGTTATAAAGAAAAACAGCCTTGCAGTACGAGCTGATGGACCGCTGCTATGATTGATTTTGCCTGGGTACATAATCGGTCTGTGCAGAGATTTAAATGGCCAGCATCCAATGAAAAAAACAGCCTCAAACAGGCACACTTCTTGTTATATCATCTTTATACGTTAAAAGCCCATGGGTGAGGGGGGTCCACCTCAACTAATTAATTTCCAGCAGTATCTATTTGCATGATGAAACAAAGCTTGTAAAAGGTGGCGACATATATAACCTTTTATTAGGGAATTCTTCACTTCCATACTAAGAATTTGACAGTACTGTTCTTAAATTAGATTTTTGTCATGAATGCCTTGATGTTTTGTACTCTCTGTATAGTAGGCCTCATATCATATTCATAGAGACAAGAATAACTCATTTGTGTTTGGCTGAGTAGCTTGGTAGCTGTCTGAGAGACTGAACAGCAATAAATGAGAGAGAAATAAAAGAAGAATTAAGAGATTATTGAAGCCTAGTGTGCATGTACCCTTACAAGGGAAAGTACCAGGTATTATTATACATGAGAAATCTTTTTTGTGGCCAAAAAAATGAAAGCCCAAACCTTCAGACTACAGCTAAGATATACATTCTTAATGGCAGTGAACGTCCAAATTAGCAGAAGAGATGGATTCTGAATGTGCTGAAGTCTTCCTTCACAGTTCAGTGCCTTTCTGAAACACATTCTTTAGTCAAATACAGGTTATGAAGTTCAGTACAAAAGTACCTGGCTGTATCGTATACAATCATCTATCAATCTTCCCTGGCCTTCCAATATTAAAAAAGCTTTGGGAAATGCAATTAAAATTGGATCCGTGCTCTGTTTACTCTTCCATTTAAAAAAGAGTAACAACATTTAAATGCTTTTCATGTGTGCATCAAATATTTTGCCATATCTTTAGCCTTTAGAATGAAAAAATTGCATATTTTTTGTGGCTTCCATAGTCTAAACTTCTTGGGCTCTAATGAAAAATAGCACCTTGCTTTAGTGACTGTCTTTTTCAAAGGAATGTAAAGCTGATAGAAACTAAACTATCCTTGTGAACCAGCTAAAGTGGACAGCTGATTTTCTTTGGCTCATTTAAACACTTCAGCCAAATTCAGTTCTCCTTTTTTTTTATGTTTCTCTTATGTTTTCCTTCTTTTTTTATGATTGTATTGTATGCAAATACAATCTCAGAAACAAGGAAAATTTGCATTCCATACACTGAAAAAGAAATAGAGTATTTTCCTTCTGTTTTTCTAAACAGTAATCCCTGAAACAAAGAAATAATGTATAAAAGACTTTACAGCCTGTGGCACAGAACAACACACAACTTGGCCAGTAGACTCTGTGTGGAAAAGAAAAAAACAATTTTAATGAACAAGAGGTCCCAAGAAACAACATCAATTGTTATAATTATTTTCTTTTAAAATTAAAATGGTCCAATTTTAACAGAATTCTTTCAAAAACACATACCAAAAAAAAAGGGGGGAGGGGGAACTATGTAAAACATAGATTACAATTAGAAAGAGAAAAATAAAATGTACATTTAAAAATGTTTTATGTACATGTTTATTATCTGTACCATATGAGTTGTGCTTTGTCCATAACTGCTCTATTGATAACTTACTTAAAATGCTTGGATAAGGACTAGCCCTTTGGCAGGAATGAGGTAGCATGGAGTACATAAAACAAGAATCAGTGTAATCTGTTTCTTCTGGTGAAATATATTATTAATTTGTTGACTCTTTTGTCTCAACGTACAAAAATGCAGTTTCAATTTGATTTAATATTTCTAGTGCCACACAGTAAGTCCATTACTTTTCCAGTCTTACCTAAGAGCATTTTAGTGAATGGTGCAGCTACTCTTCAGCAGGCTAGATCCTGCCTTACTTATACATAATTTCAGTTGAACTCTGTGTACTTCTAAAGAAGTAGCTATTTGGGTTCTGACTTGTATCGAGCATTTTTGGATATTTCAACAAGCTTAATGCCAGAATCTAATGCCATATGACAATTTTGTAGGCTAACAAAATGAGCACTCACTATATCCTCCTCCATTTTATTTACACTGCAGTGAAAAAGCTCATGATCTGAATTGATATACCTAATACTATTATTTGCACTAGTTGCTTGCATGCAGTATTTTTTTTCTTTCTAAATTACTGCTGTGTTTAGTATGTTCCATTTTTAACAGAACATACCAGTCTGGCAAATGATTGCTAGGAACGGTCAGCTCATCACCCTTTTGTAGGAAAGTGTTTTTGCTTGTCTGCGGCCTCGTTTAGGCTTTGTACCCGGCAACTGTCTCATCTGCATGCAAAACACAGAGAGCTGGAACTAATACCCAGGTACATCTGGCAAGGAAAGCCTAACACTAAGCTTTAGTTTTAAGACACCCTAGCTACTACTATTGCAGTCCCAACCAAGTAATTTCACTATTTCTACCTTCTCAGGTATTTAGTGGACTGGTAAAATTTACTGAGTATTTTGAAAATCCAAGGTCCTGGCCATTTCGTGTAGATAAAAAAAAGTATTATTCTTTCAATAGTGATAGAATTTTAGTCTAGTGTTTTTGGCCAAATCTTCCGTGGTCCAAGGTATTTGTTGGGCCTCCATGTCTGGTTGTTGCTCCCCATGCAGTTTAGTCACATTTAGGTGATTCCGAATTAATGCAGTTTGCAAAGTCTGTTGGGAATTTTCAGGATGAAAAGCACTTTATAAATGTAAAATATTGTATTATTACAGCTGCCTCCATGAGAGAAGTTGTGTTTAGCAGAACATTCAGAAAGAAAATTTAAAGACACTTACTAGAAAATTAATTTTGTTTCCAAACCACAGCCACTGGAGATTCAAACTATGTATCTTGAATTGTACCTGCCAAATTTTGATGAGATTAAATTCCCCCCTCCCCATTAAAAGGAGTGGGATTGACCACAGTCATATTGCAGACTTTAAAGGAACCTGCGTTACTAGGTTTTCTCCACATTCCAACCCATCTGCCTTAGGGTATTAAACCCTACTTTCATCTCTGTGAGGTTCAGTATTTCCAAATCCAAGCCATAAGGCCATGTCTAGACTACAAACTGAAAAGTGGGTTTGACTGCACACATGCACACACTAAGCCACGTGTCCCACAAATTTTCCATCAATACTTTTGTACATAGGCCACTCACAGCTTGGTTTTAAATAATCTGCTCTGTTATAAAGAAAAACAGCCTTGCAGTACGAGCTGATGGACCGCTGCTATGATTGATTTTGCCTGGGTGCAGCCCAGGCAGACAGCCTGAACAAAAGCTTGGCCCACACAAAGCCACCGAGTATAATCAGTGTTTCTCAGTATAGCGAGAGTTTTTCCACCTCCTGGCACTCATGCTAAAATAATGCCTTGGTATTAGTTTAAGGGTTTGTGGTGTGAATTATGGGAGAGTTACATCTTGACAATATTCTGAGATCCACATATGCTTGACAGTATAGATGCAAATCCTAGACATAAAAAACATTGTAATTACCCCAAAATCACGGGATCAGATTAATGAGATATTTTCAAGTGCACCACCAACTTTAGATGCTGAAGCCCAAACCAATCTGGGTTCAGGAAAAGGCCTGAACTTTTACCATGTAAAGATTACGTGCGCCACAAAGCTGAAGGCTAGATTTGGAGAGCAAACTCAGTGTTCCTGCTCCTCAGATGTTTTGCTGAAGGTAATAAGGCAAACAATGAGCCACTTCAGTCCTCTGCAACATCCCTAGCCAAAATGCACCTTAATAACCAAAAGTAAGCCTGAAGTATGATTACATTAAGCAGCCTCTCTATTCCTAAGACTGTCTTCCTTCCTTTAATCTTTGTGTGGGGGATAATTAAGATATTTTGAAGTTCTTTCAGGTATTGTAGTTTCACTAAGTAGTGTTTAGTCTTATGTGGTGATGTGGTATTAAGTCACTGCTACATTACCTATTGTATCAAAATAAAGAACAGTTAGTGATACAAAGAGGACGGGAATGGGAATGGAGGATTTCCAAGCCTTCCTTTTAAGGGGAATCCCAGATCTCCTAGAGTGGCATTACTGCACACGGCATGAGGTTGAAATTCAAGTCTCCGTGCTGAATGTCCATAGGAAGCGATGCGTACAGGAGGGGAAGGGGGCTTCTAAGGAATGATGCATTCACTAATGACCTCTAAGCAGACTAAACTTCTGTCAGGAAGAGTGAGAAACAGCCCTCCCTCAGATGTTTGGAGTGAGGGCTTGGGAAGGACTGCCACCACATTATAAGCACAAGTGTGCTGACATTAGTAATAAACATTAAGTAATGGAAAAACCGAAAAATGTAAACTATTATTAACAAGCTGGATAAATCAAATATTTTATAACCATGCTATTCATAAATATGATGAGTTCTTTTTAACATGGAAATGTGAATTTAATAATGCTAATTAAATAGAAGCTAATAAAAAGACCACACTAGTTGCTGCGTATAGACAGTTATAGTTCATATTGTCCTTTGTATTGGGCTTGTGTGGCAAGGTTTCAGTAGCTGGGGGGGACATAAGGGTGGCTTCTGTGAGAAGCTG
>NW_010293941.1:0-11132 GCF_000700745.2 Antrostomus carolinensis
GGTTCGGTGTCCCCGGAGCTGTGGGGTGTGTAGTTCGGTGTCCCCAGAGCTGTGGGGTGTGTGGTTCGGTGACCCCAGAGCTGTGGCATGTGGGGCTACAAAGATGTTGAAGGGTTTGGAGCATCTTTCTTATAAGGAAAGACTGGGAGAGCTGGGTCTGTTCAGCCTGGAGAAGAGAAGACTGAGGCGGGACCTTATCGATGTTTACCAATATCTAAAGGGTGGGTGTCAAGAGGATGGGGCCAGACTCTTTTCAGTGGTGCCCAGCGATAGGATAAGGGCAACAGACACAAGCTGGAACACAGGAGGTTCCACTTAAACATGAGGAAAAACTTCTTTACTGTGAGGGTGCCAGAGCCCTGGGACAGGCTGCCCAGAGAGGGTGTGGAGTCTCCATCTCTGGAGATGTTCCAAACCCACCTGGATGCCGTCCTGTGCAACCTGCTTTGGCAGGGGGGTTGAACTGGATGATCTCCAGAGGCCCCTTTCCAACCCCGACCATTCTGTGATTCCATGCGTGGTTCGGTGTCTGTCCCCAAAGTTTTCAGGGCAGCCACTTCCCAGCCGTGGCGAGGAGGTCACGTTTGGTTCTGGTCAGTGCTGGAACCTATATTGGGGATGTGAAATTCAAGGTCTTGTGTTTCAGAGGTGACCCGGTGCTGTTTTGTGTTTTTTTATGTGCTGGCCCTAGAAAATGTGCTAAAAATACTTCCTGCCTGCCCTGGGTATTTCTGTTTTTTAGGAATAGATGTGTTCTGGTTACAGTAAGTTGGAGCTGGCAGGTCTTGGCAGGGCTTGGTCCTGTTTGAACACAGACAGAGCTATTCAGAAGCTTCTAATTAGAGAACTTGTTTTTAGTGCTGAATAGTTTAGTATTTCTTTATTGCTTTTAGCTTGTTGCTGTTTCAGTGCTGAAGGCAAAGTGGAATATTGTAGTCTTGTCATTGCTTAGTTATTCAGCTTAAAGCTAATAGTTATTAAAGCATATCTTTGTTGTTATACGAAGGCAACTTTAAGGCTGAATACAGCTGTGATGCACATCTGTTTGAAGAAGTTGCTTTTTTGTAGTCACTTTTCAAAATAGCTGGAGTGAAAAGTAAGTATTTTTATTGTATGTTTCCAAGATAATATTAAGTAGTTCTATAGTATTTAATGTTTTGGATGTTTGGGGTTTTTTGGGGGTTTTTTTACTGTGTAACGGTACATAAATTATAGCACTTGAGTAATACTGATATATTTTATTTAAGGTAAGAAAAAATATGACAGAAAAAGCAAGTGCAGATGATTTTCAAGTTCAAGATTTTCTCAAGAAGAAGAAAAAAAAGAAGAAAAAGAAGAAGAGAAAACATGAAGAATACAATAACAAACATGAAAATTATGAAAGAGAAACCATACAAAATGAAGAGCTTAGCCCTCCTTCTCCACTGTTTGAAGATCAGGCAGCACAGAGTGATGAAGGCCACAGAAAGAAGAAAAAATCCAGAGACAAGGGGGAGAAGGAGCAGTCTTTGTTAGATAATTCTTGTGTAGGACTGGATCTTGAAATTAGTAATGGAACTGGAATGCATGTTTCCCAAAAGAAAAAGAGAAAAAAGAAGCAAAAGTATGATGATAGCACAGATGTTCAAAGTGATGTAACTTGCATCACAGTAAATCAGTATAACACTGATAGTTGTCAGGGGATGGATGCTGATTATGTTTACTTAAAACATCCTGTTAAGAACAAAAAAAAAGAAAAACTGCCTGAAGAGAATGAGACACATGAGCTTCCTACCTCAGAAACACATGATGAAAATGACATTAAAATATCAAAAAAGAAGAAGAAAAGAGACAATATGCAAGAAGACAGAGATATAACGATTGACCAGTCACTGTTGTCATCTCCAGAGCAAAACAGGCAAGGGGAAAACAAGAAGAAGAGGAAAAGAGACAATATGCAAGAAGACGCAGATGTAACCATTGACTACTCTCTTTTGTCATCTCCAGAGCAAAACAGGCAAGGGGAAAACAAGAAGAAGAGGAAAAGAGACAATATGCAAGAAGACGCAGATGTAATCATTGACTACTCTCTTTTGTCATCTCCAGAGCAAAACAGGCAAGGGGAAAACAAGAAGAAGAGGAAAAGAGACAATATGCAAGAAGACGCAGATGTAACCATTGACTACTCTCTTTTGTCATCTCCAGAGCAAAACAGGCAAGGGGAAAACAAGAAGAAGAGGAAAAGAGACAATATGCAAGAAGACGCAGATGTAATCATTGACCACTCTCTGTTGTCATCTCCAGAGCAAAACAGGCAAGGGGAAGACAAGAAGAAGAAGAAGAGGAAAAGAGACAATATACATGAAGACACAGATGTAACCATTGACCACTCACTGTTGTCATCTTCAGAGCAAAACGGGCAAGGGGAAGACACAGTCTTGCCGTTACCTACAGAAGAGGATGATATGGCAATGCCCCAGCAATGGCATGACAATGGTGACTCTGATGCTGCTTGTGCCATGAGTGAAGATTCTACAGGTGTGCCTGCTAATTTTTCTAAGCCGACTAAAGCAGGTGATCAATGTCGAAAAACTCCAAGATGTGCTAGAAAGATAATAAAAAGCAGAGCTTTTGTCATGGAAGAAAGCTCTTCAGAATCTGATGTAACGTAAGTTTAGGTTTTGTTTGTTTTTCCCTTCCTCCCATCCCCCAGATATGTTTCTGTGACATTATTTGGGTCCCAGATTTTTCTTCAGGCTGTTTGGTATGTATTTTTAAAAACAACTTCAAAAACCTTTAGAGTATATTGAGATGTTATAGAGATTTACTTTAAGAGCTTAGTTATCTTGTGAAGATACAATGAAAATTTGTAAATACACTACCATTATCTTCAGCATAGAATATTTTCTCCTATTCAAAAACTGTAGGTATAGAAATATTTCATGTGCGAGCAATTAATATTTAGTAAAAAAAAAAAATAAAGCGGAGGGAAAGGGTTTAAATTTGTTAAATTTGGTATTTATAGTGAACATATGCATTTTTACCAAGCAACTAGTAAGATCACCTAAAGAATTAAACGTTCTGTGCAAACAAATGCTGATGTAAGTAGCTGTTGGTGCTTTTACAGCGTCTAGAACCCACAATAAGAGCACTGGTAAGAGACAGATGGAAAAGTTCTGTGTTGCCAGTGGTAGCAACAGGTACTGTTTCTTCTGTATGTTCTTGTGTGAGAGTTTTGTGGGAAAGGTGCAGATTTTCAAAACTTCATCAAGCTCTTTGTATATTCAAAGTATAGAAATTTGATAATAAATTATGTCTGTGTTAAAAGGTTGGAAATACATGAGGGTGGCTGTGTGAAGTATTCCTTGTTCTTTAATTAACAAACACGGTCAATCTTTTAGTTGTAGGCATACTAACAAAATCTTTGTGTTTTTGTTTTGGTTTTTGGCCTCCACTCCACCCCTATATCAGGACACCAGAACCCTCAGGATCAAATGGAAAGAAGGACCAGAATAGTTCCTTTACTGAAATGGTGGCCTCTGATGAAGACTGCTTGGACTATACTTTGTGTTCCATCATGGATTTGGATACTGCAAAACAAGAATTGGAAGAGTTTATTCCTCATGTGAGGACCATAGCAGAGACTTCAATCAGGAAGATGGCTGGAAGAGACCTAATGAGGTTTAAAGAGTTTAAAAAACAAGGTGAGCTCTCCAAAATATTGTTGCAGTGAGAAAGGACTGTGCAGCTGTGCTAATGTTTTGACAGAGGGAAAATAAGTTATTTTTTGTATCATGTCTGTTGCATCCATGGAGTCTGTTTCACTTTATTCTAATGGATATATTTTCTAATTCTTTGCTTCATAGCATCTACTTCCTCACTGTCAAATTACAGCCCAAAGCACATGTGTAAATTACCTGCTCCCAGCTTGTGTTTTGTCTCTTTCAGTTTTCTTTTTTCATCTTTTGATTTGTTTATCTTTCCTTATGTTTGCTAAAACCTGAAATGGAATGCACCAGAGATGTTTTTCACTTTTATTTATTTATTTTTTTAAAAAGAAAACTTTCTGTATATTTTAGGTATTGCTGTAAAGTTTGGCAGATTTTCCGAGAAGGAAAATAATCAAATCCGTAAAAATATTGAAGATTTCTTATCGATTACTGGAATAGACAGTGCTGAAAAACTTCTGTTTACCTCAAGGTATCCAGAAGACAAAGAAACCATCAGTCGCCTAAAAGCAGAAAATCTTTTTTGTGAAAAAATTTGTAAGTATTTAAGTTCCTTTGCAAAGAGCTGAATGTTACATTCTACAACCTAGTGGTAGCGCAGTGTATTTTCTAAAACATTTTTTTGTTGAAAAGCATTAATGTTGCTAAATATAGCAAAAAAGGAGCGTGCTGCTGAGATTATGAAGTTGATAATCTGCACAGTATACTGTTCTTAGTATCTTTTCTTGGTTATGAAGAGATTAGAGATTTCAGACTTGTATTTGGGCTTTATGGTTTAGGGTGCGTTATTTGTTAAGCTGTAATTAAGCATAATGACTTATTAACGGGAGGTATGATGTCCTTTCTGAAACCGTTGCCTGTTCTTAAAGCACATAAATAGGTGGCAGGTTCAGGACTCAGTGAGTGATGGCACAAACGGAAGGAAATTAGGTCGCTAGCCAAAGTAGTTAGTTTTCTAAAACAAAATTCTTAAGGCTAAGATTCTGTTTGCAGGAGGAGCATCTTTTCTCTTTCTCTTTACTCATTTTGTTGGGCTTTTCTTGTCTAGAAAACACTCATGCTTCATATGGCAAACGTCCATTTTGTAACATCTCTGATGAATCTACTCAGTGCACTTTCTGAGTGACTTTCCATTCTGTGTTGTTAGCGTAGGCCAGAGAGTTCAGCAGTTCAGTTTTCACCCACACGTATGCACCCATGTACACTACTATTTCCCAGCTGTCAGCATTCACCATCTCACCATGGTCATAACAATTACGTCTTTCAAACTCCTCAGGAGATTCTGTTCAGACTATTTCATGTGCAGTTACCGAAGTCTCTTGAATGGAGAGAATTGACAGCACGGTCATGAAAATGTATGTTGTTGGGTTTTGGGTTTGGTTTGGTTTGGTTTGGCTTTTTAAAAGTGGCCTCACCAGTGTGAGAAATGTTTCTTTAAAATGAATCATTTCCCTTCTAGCTGAGGGGATACCACGACCCTGGAGGCTGATATATTATCGAGCAAGGAAGATGTTTGACCCAAATAATTATAAAGGGAGGTAAGAGTGTAATTTGAAAGAGGTTCTGAATGCTAGTATCAGTCTGATCTTTATTTGTACATTAAAAATGGATATAAATGAAGATCATCTGAGGACGGCTACATTCACATCCATTACTTCGATCCCCAGTATTTTGAGTTTGAATTTGAAGCTTCAAGATCATCTTCATTTATATGATCAATGAAGATCATTTGTGCCAGTTACTGTGACTTAATTGACACATTTTTCAGTTCATTTTTCTGACTAGTCCTTATCAATTCCTCTGTTCTAAAATGGGACTTGCAGTGGTGGTGATGAGTAAGATTGAAATGCCTGTGAAGATTAGAGCTCTTTTAAGAATTTGCAGCTGAAGCTATTCCCATTTCCTCAACTAGGTATACTGAGGAAGAAAAAGAAAAATTAAAGAGCTATCATGCTCTGCATGGTAATGATTGGAAGAAGATTTCTGAGATGATGTCCCGTTCAAACCTCTCAGTTGCTATGAAGTACTCTGAAATCAAGTCGGGTGCGTAATTTGAAGAAAAACAAATAATTCTGTATACTGCAATTTGAGAAGTTATTTTAACTGTGTGTTGTATGTGCCTTTAGGAAAAAATCCCTAGAGTGTATTTTTTTTTTAATTAGTTATTGGTGGTGGGTTTTTTTTTCCAGACCACTGATTGCATTTTCATATGGAAGGGGTGAGAACAGTCTCTGATAGAAAAGGGAAAAGAAATGGAACAAATGCAACTCTTCAAGTGGAACTGGCATCTAAATAGATGCTTTCAGGGGGAGGGCAGGAAGAATTTGGCAACCAGGTTTTAAAAGATAGAAACTAAGGAGCAGTGCTATTCTTCAGTAATTAGGCTGAACTCCTTTCTCAAATCTCGTATGCAGAAGAGTTTCTAGGAAGTGTGTTAAGAAGCTGGTCCTGTAAAGAATTAAAATGCAAAATGAAGCATTTGCTCTTTTGCCTTTTTTCCCAAATAATTTATGATAAATTAATACCTTAACCTTGTTTTTAATTTTAGCTGTTAATCATGGTCCTTGGTCGAAGAAAGAGATCCAGAAGTTAATGGATGCAGTGGAGGAGGTGGTTAGGAAAAGAGTTGAAATGGAAGGTGAAAATTCTCATGCATCATCAGAAAAGTCAAATAGAGATGTTGTGGTTGATCGTAAGAAACTGCTCCAGAAATTACCATGGACAGAGATTGAAGCTAAAGTGGGGACTCGATATTGGAGACAATGTAAACAGAAATGGTAAGGTTTTATTGTAAATTGAGATAATAAAATGTGTTCTGGGGAGTATTTAACTATTCTGCAAAACTGTTTGTACCATGATGATTGTCTGACACAAATAACTCTTTGCTAGCTGTGGTAAGTTTTCTTCTTGCTGTGACAGTGAAGCCTGATTTTGGCTTCTCTGTGGCAGCAGTAGCATCTTGAAGACACTTCCTTTTGATGCCTGGATTTTCTTGAAATGATAGAAACCTTTTTTGTGTGTGTTTTCAAAGGACTGCAATTTTAACAAAGAAGATGACCAAAGGGCAGCAGTTATATCGGGGGATCAAAGGATTACAGGCCAAGATCAACCTTATTAAAAGGTATAGTTTGGAGGTACTGGAATGTTTTTGCATCTCTTACTGTTTGAGTTGTGTTGATAAAAGCTTGCTGGGTGAGAAGGGCATGCCTGCAGTTTCATACAGGTTTCACAACCATTCTTTCTTTGGACAGAGTGTCCTGTGACTTCTGACTGGAGGAGCTGTGAGCATTATTGAATTATTTCTTGAATTCTGCCTACAAACTCTTTCTGTTCTATGTTCACAGGTTGCATGAAATGAAAGTGGAGGATCCTAATGAAGTAAACTGGGAAGAACTCAGTACTATTGTCGGGTAAACTTTTTTCCCCTCTTGTTTTGGATACAAAGGATAGTTGAAGCAGATGGGAATCAAAGTTCTTAAACCTCTGCAACTATAGAAAACGTCATTTAATTTGGTAACATATAGTTGTATATACTTGTATTGTACTGAGCAATCTGCCATGCCTATAAGCTGTGAAACTTAATTTTAACCACTTCAGGCAACCCTTATTGTATTCCCAGTGTATTCTGGGTACTAAAACTGTGTTATATAGTCCGTGCTGAAGTCTTTGATAAAACACTTTTCCAAGTGTTAATCAATGCCTAGGGAAACAGGAATAATTATAGGAACATGTAATACAATGTAACAGTCTTCTCCCAAACAAAGAAAGTGCTGAATATGAGATTACCACACTGTGAATGCTATACTTTCTCTACAGTGCTTTTTTTCTTTTTCCACACGCTTTGTTGTATTTACAGTTTCTTTTTGCTAAACATATAATACATACATATAACAGCATGGTTTAGGTTCTTACCTTCAAGGAGAACTGCTGTCTTGAAAAACTGTTTTGATTAGGATTTGAAATCCATCCTTTCTACCTAAAGCTAAGATACTGTTTGACTGACGTCATTCTTATGAATGGATAACTCAGTAACAACTAAACTTTGTAATAATTCCTTGCACCACTAATTCTTTGAACTCTTCTCTTTTCAGCGATGTCCCTAAAGGCTATGTTCAAGCAAGATTTTACAAGCTAAAAGTCTCCTGTGTCCCTTTTTGGCAAAAAAAGACTTTTTCTGGTCAGTATCCCAGCTGTTTATAGTCCTTAAGATTTTTTTCTTGAGTCTAAGAGACTATGTATTCTGGTTCAATTCTTTCTTAATTACGTTTCCCCTAAGTAAATTGGCTAAAAGCCCAGGCTTTACACTTATTTCATTAAATGCTTTTTTAGTAACAGTTTACTTTCAATGGCATCTTCATGCAGTGCTTATCAACCTCTTCTCTTTAATACCTTGGCTTTAAAAGTTTCATGACTGTGCTTTTTTAGTTTGTCTTTTCGTGTGTCTGATCTACCCTGCAGCCACTGTGATTACTATGGAATAGTGAGATTTTTTTGCATTTAACACTGACAAAATAATTGCTGTTTCCCCATGGCATCCAGTTCCCCTACAGATCCAATTAAGACTATGTTGTTTTTTTTTTTCTTTTTTCAAAGAAATTGTTGATTATATTTTTGAAAAGAAACTTCCAGAATTTGAAGAAAGATTACAAAAAATGAAAGGGAAAAAAAAATCTGATGATTCAACAACCAGTCAACAGAAGAAGGCTTTCCGACTCAGTGACATTTTTGACTCCAGTGAAGAGAGTGACTGACTGCCTTAAAAACAATGCCTAGTCTGCGTATTTAACTGCAAAGTGGATCTGGTTGAAAGTCGGCGCAGATCAACACCTGCAGGTACACAGGCTATCTAATAACAGAAAAAGTAAAGATTTGCATGTTGGATTTCTTTGTTTCGTATTGAAGACTGAGGTAAATACAGTTTTTGTGCCACCTTTTGTTGCCTTACTTTGGCTCTGGTTTTAGAAGTCTTTTTTTAAGCATCCAAACTGCTTTTTCATTGTCCTCAAAAATAGTATTTTTTCCACTGTTTTGTTTTCTATGAAGTTGAAAGCTACTGTTCACCCTTCGTGCATGAACTTGGTTTTCAGAACTTTAATGCCTTTTAAATAATAATAATAAAAATAAATTAATGGAATTGGGCTTTCAGTTTGCTTTTAAATCTCTATAATAAATCTTAAGATGTCTGTTTGGATGGAAACAGCACAACTTTTAGTTGATTTTTTTTTTTAACAGTTATGTTGTTCTTTTAAAAGCAACTGATTTTTATTTTTGATATAGACTTACACTTTTATCAGCCCCTCTAGAGAAAAGAGGTATTTGTCCATTACACAGAATCACAGAATGTTGGGGATTGGAAGGGACCTCGAAAGATCATCTAGTCCATTACTGTTCATAAATTGTAATGTCTTTTCATGCTAGCCAGAATAATGCATTTAAAGTGTTTTTGTTAATATTTGGAATACAGAGACAAAATGGACAGTGTATATATATACATATGCATATATATATATATACATACACATACATATTTTTATTGTGTCAAGGAGAATGTCTACATTTTAATAAGAAAGTTAAGGAGTAAGATGAGGTTGTACTCATGTCTTTGTATGATATTTTTAACTATCTGCCTAGAATGATTCTTTTGTAAATTGACCAAGTAAATGTAAAAAACTCCTACTGTGCATGTAAAGGATTTATATGGGTTGTTTATATTTCCTATATGCTGTATTATAAGGTAATGCATGAAGACTTGGTCTCTGACACACTGCTTTTTTGATGGTCATTTTGATTAAGTGTAAGTGAGAATTTCCTTCTTTAATTTTAATAATTGTTACTGAAAATGCAGAACTTTAAACAGCTTGAAATAAAGGCTGTGTTGGGAGGTTCTTCTGGACTGTGACTTACAGCAAAGGATGATAAATGAGAATTTTCTGTATTTAACTGTAGTCTGGCTTTATTGTCCCTGAAGGTAGAAAATAATATGATTTTTTGGGACAGGCAGAACACCCCATGAGATCAGCACCGGTACAAGGGTAAGTTTTCCAGCCGAGAGAGAACTGGCTGGAACCTGGGTCTGGTGGGGGAATGTGCCAGTTCCCCTGCACTTCAGTCTTTGGCTTGCTTCTGTTGCCTTATGGGTTTGAAGGTTAAAAGCTGAAGAATTTGAATTTTTGAATCTAAGCTGTTTGTGTTCAAGGTTGTTTATTTTTTTTTTTTTCCTGGAAGAGGGAAATCCTCTGAATTTTCTGCAGGCTAGAGCACAAACAATTGTGTGTTTGTAAAGTTTGTAGAGTAAATCTCACAGAAATAAACTTCTGCCTCCTTAACGACATTTATTTTATCCTTCGCTTTAAAGGGAACCTTCTAAAGGATGACTCTTGCTGATACATTATTTTGCAGAGAAACTGCTTTTAGCAAGTGCATAAGCCACGGCTAGAACTATAAACCTGACCTCTGTTGCACAGGGAAAAGGGGAAACATTGTCCATCCTTCCCCCAGCCCTTCGAAGGGAGTAGGGAAACAATTCCTGACCTGCATCTCCTTTGGGAATGTGCTGTTTGTAATCTGTTTGCACATGGCCAAATGATTGTTTGGAGGAGGAGAGTACTTGTTGATCATTTCCCATTTGCTGAATAACAGCACTTCAGGGGGCCTAAGAAAGCAGCTTTTCCCTTTGCCATCATCTTAGAAAGGTGCCAAGGGTTAAAAAAAAACCCAAACCAAACAGGCTGCACAGAATGACGAGGGAAATAACATTGACAAAGCTTTGTGTATCAGGCTGCATTATAAATAAGAGCATGACAGATCCTTCAGGTCTAAAAAGCACTGCACGTTCCCTAAAAACTTTGGTGACTCAAGTGGATATGTCGCTTCAAGCATTTTTCCTGGTGCATTAATGGCCTGAATGGTGTTCTAGAAAAAAATTCTTGGCTGTGTGGCATTATCAAAGATGAAGACACCTGACTTACAAGAGTTGTCTTTGCAGCAGAAAAGCACTTCAAAGTTGAGCAGTGTTCCTGTAGCAGCAGCTGAAGATCAAAGGGTGCCTTGCCTTTCTCCCCCACAGTCTTGAACACGCGACATGGGGGGTTACAGAAAGGCCAATACTCCCCCTTCAGTTCCTCAGAGCCCCCCAGCCTGAGGGACAGCATTGTCCCTGGGACCTCGAGGGTCAGTAGGTGATGGGGCAGGGACAGAAGCCTTGAGCAAAGTGGCTTCGTCTCTGTGACACGTGTTCAGGGCCAGCCTGAGCAGTGACAAACCCTTGTCGGGGTGTGTGGGAAGCAGTGTTGAGGCTGCTGAGCTGCAGCAGAGGCTGTGAGGAAGCTTCTTCCCCAGGGGTGAGGTTTCAGACCGTGGGGGACGCCCCGTGCTGGGCTCGGTTGTGGATTTGGGGTGGGGGTTTAGTATTGTAGTGCTTGATTC
>NW_010293942.1:0-9250 GCF_000700745.2 Antrostomus carolinensis
AATAATAATAATAATAATAATAATGAAAAAATAATTGGGATGTTAGTCAAATCAGCTGCTGTTGGTCTAACTAGGAGCCAGTGTCCTTCATCTCCAAGTAGATGCAGTTTAGGAAGGGAAAGGCTAAACCCTCTACCCTCAACTGTGTTAGACCCAGGAAAGCCTCACCTAACTTCTTCAACCATCTCTCCTCCCATGAGGAACCACACTTGGAGGAGCAGGCAGCAGATGGCTGGCTTAAAGCTGGCTGGCTTCTTGGGGCTTCCTGAAGCTGTGGAGGCTCCTCAGAGCAAGCTGCAAGCAATGCTGCCTCCTCTTTGTCTTTCCTCTTTTCTTGCTTTCCTTTTCTCCCTTACTTTTCTCACCAGCTTTCATGTTCAGGTGAGGAGAGAGCAGGGATATACCAAACAAAAATTGAAAAAAAAAAAAAATAAATACAGCTTTCAACCACCTGGTTGACTCCTTGCAGCAGGGCCAGCCCAATGTGAGAGTGAGGGAGCACGTCGGCAGCGGTGGACACTCATTCATAGGGTGTTGGCCAAGCACCTTCCTGCAGGGTGGGAGCCCTGGGCTGGAGCCTAAGGTTTCCTCCTGCTGCTGTGCGTGAGTGATGCCTGGCATGGCATGAACCACCTGAGGCTGGGCTGCCATCACAAATGGGGTGGTTGTCCCCTCTGCTCCTGCAGTCTGCTCCTTGGGCTGTGCCCGGCCAGCCAGGACTTATCTCCCTCTGAAACTGCCTTGCATTTCTGGGCTCCCTCCCCACTGACATTCAACAAAAACACTTCATAGGGTGGGTCTTGATCAAAACACATCTCAGCACTGGGTGGGGGGCACCAGGGTGGGGGAGAAAAACATTTCTATCCTCTTACTTCCAAAGAACATCTGCTCTGCCATGATTGATGCCTTGAGTTTCCTGGGTGCCTCCTGTAGCCTTCGGGGCTGTAGACAAGTGAGGAGCTGTCAGGTCTCCTTGCAGGCAGGACTTCTTCCCACAAATCTTTCCACGTTTTGGCTGACAGACAGTTTGAAGTCACTCTGGGTACTGGGGCCATTCTTTTTATTTATTTTATTATTTTTTTTAAATGGAAATATTTCGGTGGCAGGGCTGGTACCTGTTCTCTCTGGGTGTCTCACTTGCCCAACCAGCACTGTGCAGGGTGGAAGGGAGGGTGAGAGAAGGGCTTATCCAGGTCTTGGTGGAGGGAGGGTGGAGAAGTCAGGGAAGGGACTGGTGAAGGGAGGGTGGAGAAGGGGTTATCCAGGTCTTGGTGGAGGGAGGGTGGAGAAGTCAGGGAAGGGACTGGTGAAGGGAGGGTGGAGAAGGGGTTATCCAGGTCTTGGTGGAGGGAGGGTGGAGAAGTCAGGGAAGGGACTGGTGAAGGGAGGGTGGAGAAGGGGTTATCCAGGTCTTGGTCAGGTGTTGCTCAATCTTAAGAGCAGCAAATGTGGAAGCTGGGAAGATGCCATAAATTTATGGGGAATACTAGTGAAAGGGAGAAAGGGAATTAGGAGGGAAAGGACTGTGTTCCTGCAGCCTTCCTTTCCTCTTCTCTCTCTTCCCACCCATTTGCTGCCCTGTACATCTGCAGTCTCTCACCCCTGACCTTGCTCCTGCTCTCTCACCATGCTCCCTCTTTCTTTCCTTCTTGCACATATGGGATCACAAAGTCTGTATTTGGTTTCTCTTGCCTTTCTGCTCAGGTGTGCTTTGAGAGACCAGCAGTTCCCACCTCCCTCCTGCTCTTCCTGGCTTCTGATGGCACCATCCCAAGCAACCAGCGCAAGCCGAGGGTCACTGTCCAGCTGAGCGATGTAGATGGGCTGAACCACTCTTTGGGTGAGAGCAACATCTGGGCTGTGACACTAGTCTGTGCAGTCCCAGCAGGGACACCAAGAGACCCCACCATTGCTGTGATTTCTCACTGGATTAGGTGCTGCTGTCCCCTATCATCCCTTGCAGCATCTTCTGCTTCCCAAGCTCGTCTATTGGGATGTGTGAGGGAGCAGAAGAGGTAAATCAAAAGCAGAGAAAGTATCCCCAGAGCTGAGCTAGTGGCTTTTTTCTTTGCCTCATCTCACAGGGATGTATGAGCTGTCATGCCAGAACAACCCCCTCATCATCAACGTGACCCATGGCCAGGAGGACCCAACCCACCAGGTCACTTCGGTGCTGCTCAACTTCTCCTCCCCACTCGTGGGCATCGCAGCTGTGGCCTTGCGTACCTCAGCTCAGCCTGGTGCTTCTGACCCCACCACCTGCCTCCTGCAACATGAGGAGGGACATGGCCATCAGCACTACAGGTATGATCTCCTCAGGTCACCTCAATAGGCACCCAGAGTACCTCTCTCCTCTCAGGCTTTGTGCTTCAGTTCTGGAGGTTTTTTTATCTACTTACTGAGTGTTTCATGGCTATTCTCACATGGTTTTTGGGGTGTTCTTGGAAAATCCAGTGTAATGAGTCTTCCGTTTGCTTATCTCGCTGTGGGGTGGGGTGGAAGGTAGGAAAATAGATTTTGTTTGTGACCTGTGTATCCACACAAAGCTGCATCAAAGAACTGTTCCTTGGTGGCAAAACCAAGCTCCCTCTGCTGAGGAATTATCCTTGAGGGTTGCTGATGAAGCTGGAATGTTGACTTCTTTAGTATGTGCTTTACAAGCTCCATCTCTGTCCATTTCAGTCTTCCACACACTGTGGGAGGTGGGGATGAAGATCTCTTCCTCCTCTCTGTGCTGACTCTGCATCTATCCCAGGCTCCTCACCAAGTCTCACGCTGCCCTGGTTGTAACACGGCGATAAAGATGATAGTAGCGATGGTGTTTTAATTTATGGATGTCTGACACTGGCGGGCGTCTGCCTGTCCTCATAAAGCAGCAAAGGAGAGGGGTTGTTTGCAGAACGGGCGCCGCTCTCCGAGCGGGTTGTGCTGGCAAAGGGATGGGGAAGGATCATCATCCAAGATAGACTAAATAAAGAAGGCAGAAAGCGTTCTGAGCAGAGGCACGGACCCAAGGAGGAGTGAAATGATGATGCTCAGCCCTGTCCTAGAGGGGCTGATGACAGCCAGACCTGCCAGGTCTGACTTTCAGCTCCCTAAAGTTACGAGCGTGCCGATCCAAGGCTCTGGTTCAACCAGTTACTCAAACCACACCACTGGGAATACTGATTTTGGGTCCAAGTTCTGCTGGAGCTGTGGGGGTGTGAAGAGTGAAGGGCTTTGGCTAGGGTCATAGCATCACTGCTACTGTCATTTTTCTTCTCTTGATGGCTCTGGATGGATGAACATTCCCGATAATGAATGAGCGTGCGTGTGTTTGTCTAAAAGCTTGTGGGATCTTGTGGGATCATGGTGCAATTGATTTATGCAGAGTTCTGGAAGACACAAATATCCTGCAGTTGCTTTTTACTTGCCTTTTTTTTTTTTTTTTTTTTAAGTGCATGTGTGATTTAGACAGAAACATAAATCTTAATGAGTCAGCATATAAATATTATTCTCAGCTTTACATTAAAGGATCAGCGTCCACCTGAAATGCAGTCCGTTTCCTCCTGGTAGCTGTTACAGCTATGTACACACATGCTTCTAAGACCCCAGCCAACTGATGTGGTTTTTCAATTACATTTTCTCATCCTTTAAAACAATTTTGTGCTCTCATTGCTTGAGTGCTTCCCCTCCCCCTCAGAAATGCCTGCGAGGAGGAATAGACTGACCAGACGCAACTGAGCATCGCCTATGGATGGAGAGAAGCTTATAAAGGGACAAATAAAGAGGAAAAAAGATGTTTTTTCTGTTAAAAGTCTCATGATAGCTAAGCACAAGCCAGTTTCCATATTGCCAAAGCACACAGAGCTGCATGCTGTCCCCTTTGCCTGGGCACAGCAGGACCCAGCAGGATCCTTGTGTCTTCTCCTCCTCACACCACCATCCTGTGGGTTCCCTGTGGCCTTGGCTTAGCTGCAGTACACTGAGTTGCAGGTTACACACGTGCCCTTAGCAAACACTCGGAGTAAATCAGGTCTCCAGAGTTTTTAGAGTAGGAAATGTTATTTATAGTATTGCTTTTCTGGACAAAAGGTTTGAATATTTAGAGAAGGGTTAGACTCACAGCTTCCAGTAGCCTCATTAATAAAAAAGGGTCTCTGTTAAGTCACAAAACATCCAAGAATCCCCCCCACTCCCCTTACTATATATATTTTTTTTAAATCTATTTCAACTCCAAAACTAATGTACAGCAGTATTTTTATTTTTAAGGGATAATAATCCATATTATATAAGGCAGGTGGAGTCTGGGGGGAAAAAAATCTCCTATAAACATCCAGGAATATAAAATCTTAAGAAATTTAGAGACATTTGACTGTAAAAGTTCACAGATCTGTGTTATTCCTGTAAAGAACTGAACTAACCGCTCGCATGCACTCAGCCTCATATACACAATACGTGCATGTCAGTGCTTTCCTAAAATAACCCGAGAAAGGGACAGTAACAAAAGCAACCAAGAAATGAGGTTTCCTGACTTCAGTCTAGAAATGCTCATTGCCAAAACAATAAATATGTGACAGCTTGGTATTTCTGTAGCATCTTTCATCTTGAAGGATCTCAAAGTGCTTTGCAGGCTGGGGAAAACAAAGAGATCATGTTCTTGCTGATGAAACGCAGCCATCTCCAGGTCAGGATGGAGCAGGCAGCATTTGACACTAGAAAAGTACATCTTTGTTTTGGAAAAAAAAGAGTCACCTTCTGCTTTTGGACCTGCTTGAGGTACTGAAGGTTGGAAGAGGACTGGCAGACCAAAGCAGCATGGTATCCCTCCATTGCACTTTGCTAACAGCAACAGGAACCCCTCTCTGCCATCTCTGCCAGCAGCTCAGGGCTCTTTGCTTTCTGTACCAAACCACATCCTTATGAGGTCAAGCAGAAATCAGACTTTTAGCAAGTTTCTACCCAGGAAACTCAAAACTCTCCAGCTTTCATCCTCTCCTTTGTATTTTAAAATGGAGACAAAGTCCCCCCTGTTTTCCTTGGTCCAGGCTATATACTGAACCAGGGGAACATGCTTCACTTCCTCTGTTAGGTTTATTTTTAGCTTGGTTTTATTTTTAATGTGTTTTATTTTCTGTTAGCATGTGCTGGGAAATGCCTTGGTGAGTTAACAGGAAAGGTGCAACCAAACGCAATCTGCATTGTGTTTTGGTTTGCTGTGTGAGTGCCCTCCTCTGCTCCCCCAAAACGGGGTTTAATATATCATGGGGAGTCTGGTTTGGATACCTTTTATAAGGAAAGTAGGTGTCAGGTAGAGAAAATCAGATGGGGGGGGGATCATAGAATCATTTAGTTGGAGAAGACCTTTGAGATCACGTCCAACCGTACCTGTCCACTACTAAACCAGATCTCTGAGCACCTCATCTACCCATCTTTTATATACCTCCAGGGATGGGGACTCCACCACTTCCCTAGGTAGCCCCTTCCTATGCCTGATAAAAACATATTTTTGATTGCTAAACTTCAGTCAGCAAAGAGGAGAGGACCATTTCCCAAGCAGGTTTTATTTGGTTTGTTTTCTTTCTCCCAGGTGTTAAATTTATGTAGGGTCAACTTATGAACTGTGTCTGTGCTGGTGTGAAAATCTGTGGGGACCTGGGGTCAAGATGCTGGTGTTTCCTTTCCTTCCTGCTGGCCTAGGGTGCCCCGTGGTTGGGGACCACAGACAAAGTGGAGGGATGCTTGTGTTGGAATCCCAAGGTCACCCCTGATGGGCTGACACATGCTCAGATCAAGATGTACTTTCATGTCCTCATCTGTCCTTGAGATTTATCAAGGTGCCTCTCCTCTGGTAGCAAAGCCTGTTGACCTGTGGTACTTCTTTTGTGGATCCCTGATGGGCAGTGGTGGCCAAGGCTCGACTTGATCATTCACTTCAACTGGTGGCTTTAGTGTCCAGCTGGAAGGTGGTGAGGGAAACCCTTGAGGTGCAGGGACCATTTTCATGGGCTGCCCCAATCCTTTTGCTCTCTGCAGCCTAGTCAGGGTCTTCAATTTAATGCTTTATATGGGCTTTTTTTTAGGATGCTCAAGACATCTTCTGCCTTTCCCTGAGATTAGCCAGTCTCACCTAGAAAAAAATATCTACCAATACTTTCACCAGTTTGGCCTTGAGTCAAATACAGCAGCTCGACAGCTTAGAAACACAGTGCTTGGTGTCAGCTCATGGAAAGGGACACACAGTTTGATAAACTTGCTCTAAGCATGGCTAACCCTTGATACATGAAGAGAAGGTGAACTTCAACAGAGAGCCCGTTTCCTTACTGACCCCAGCACAACTCCCAGTGAAACCTTGAAGCTTGATCTCAATTCTTTTATTTTCTTACCATTATGGACATTAAGTGCCCTTCCCAAGTCCAGTGAAGAAGGGGACAGACTCTGGGAGACCCTGAGGTTTGCCTGCAGAGCTCTTGGTACACTGATGCAGCCAGCCTGCCCCTGTTCTGCCCAGCCTTCCCTAATGTCATATACAGGTACTAACATTTTTCATGGAAATTGGATCAAACGTATCCTTCAGAAGGCTCTCTTCTCTCATGTTACAGGCTGTAGGAGGTGATGAGTCCACCATCTCCCCTGCTGAGCTATTCTTATATCCTGTAACCCTCTCTGCTGAGAAGTTGCCTCTGATTTCAAGATGAAAGCTGTTGCTTTCACTCCATCCTTGTCAGAAAGTTCTAAATGCCTCCTGCCAGCAGATGACTTTTCTGTGTGCATGTGACTGTACAGAATGATCAAATCCTCTCATTATCTCCTATCATGAGAAATATTTTTTCCTCCTTAAATCTCATAGCAGAAGTCTTGCAGTCTAGCTATGGCTTCTGCTTGCAGCTCCCTTTTGGAATCCCTCCGGTATTTCTATATCCTTCTGGGTGGTGGATGTGGGTCAGAAGTTAATTCCTCTGGACAAGAGACAAGGTGGCAGAAATAAGGTGCTGTGGGAGTGGATGTGGATAAAGGTGGTCTTTGGGATAGCTGAATATGTGTCCTTGAGGAATACAGTAGATATTTGTAGGCTGAGCCTACAGTTAGGAAATGTGGTGTGCACATGGTGTTTAGCAGGTTGATTGGCAGGCAAATGAATGTATATGGTTATGGATGTATGGAGAAATATATGTGATGGATGGACAAACAGATGACTCTATGTGGTATTA
This sequence comes from Antrostomus carolinensis, assembly GCF_000700745.2. Lineage (NCBI taxonomy): Eukaryota > Metazoa > Chordata > Aves > Caprimulgiformes > Caprimulgidae > Antrostomus > Antrostomus carolinensis. The sequence goes on from NW_010293942.1 coordinate 7,191, forward strand.
GATGGGCTGATGTAAATGATAACGGCTCTCTGGTGCTCTGCTGAAGTTGACACCTCTCCATGGAAGTTCAGAGGCTTCTGGTCATAATGCTTCTGTAGAGATAGTGCTTAAGGACCTGGTTTAGTCGGGGACTTGTCAGTGTGAGTTAACAATCAGACTTGATGATCGTAAATGTCTTTTCCAATTGAGGCAATTATGGGATTCTATGGTCAAGTGCAGGTAGATGATGTAGGGTCTTTGCAACAGCTTCCGCCTGGGGCAGTCAAGAGTGCAGCAAGCCCCAGACTGCTCTGAAAGGGGCTTTCTCTGTTTTCCTGGGCTCACAGAATCCCTGGGGGGGATTTGGGTTCTGGTGCCTGGAAGGCATGCAGCCTGGCAGGTAAATCCTACCTGTGTGCTGCCCTCATGATGAGCACGTGAGCCATCTCCCTTCAGGAAGGAGTCAGGCCAACTCCTCTCAGGAGTGACAAAGGTATGGCCCATCTTGCCTTGGGTTGGGAAACTGACTAGACCACACTTGACATCCCCTTCAGCTTTGTTCTCCATGCTTCTATAAATTTATTTTGGTGTAGCAAGCAACAAAAAATAATGGGCAAGAACTTTCTGTAAACATATTAAAATTGATCTGCTCTTGCTTCTTTTTCTTCCTTTGCCACTCTGGCTTCGGAGAGTCTAACAGGTCATCTGACATCTTACTGGTGCCTTTTCTCTATCTGTGAGGTAGATGACAGTGGATGACTCACAGGGATGGTTATTTTTTGCCAAGTTTCTTTGGGAGTCACGTACAGAAGCAAACATCTTTTCTTGAGGTGGCAACCTCAATGAAGATAGTAATCAAGAAGCATCACCACCGTTGGGTCTGTACATGTAGCCTGCTCCCACAAGGGTGGTTGCCATCAGATTTACGGGAAAAGTGAGACCTTTCCCCTTCACGAGAAACATGCCTGAAGGGAGAAATTCCCAAGTCTTTCCAAAACACCTTTTCTCATTTCCCAGCTATTCTCTTCTGCTAGACCACATTGGGGTAAACATCTTTTATCTCACTGATGTTCAGCGCTACAATCCAGACTCCACCAGAGTACATGTAGCGACTACTTTTAACTTCAGGAAATTTGGCTGAAGCCTTTACCTATCCATCAACATCTCCTATAACCCCCTCTTCCCAAAAATTTGCACCATGAAATGAACTTATAATAATTTTCCCCTGTTACAGTTGGAGCTTGGTGATAAGGGGTGTTTTAGAAGTTATCTTTGGGTTGAAAGCTTGGGTAGATACTACAGCAATTTATGGATGATTTATTATACTTTAGTCAGCTGCACCGTATTTGGCTTGGCTTAGCTTGACTTGGGTAAATCCATCAGTATTTTCTGTGTTCTGTGAAATAATTGCCATAAAATGCAAAAATTCAGCTTTTCAGAATTTGGATTTTGTCACAACAAAACAATGTCTCCCTACCAACAGCGTCATCACTGGCTCAAGGTGCTCCATTGGTGGTAGTTGCCTCCTTTTATGATAGAAAGATGAAGGATCCCAAAGGAAAAGATTTTCTCTGGTTTATAGAACTGGTCCCATTTCAGAACAAAACTCTTATCATTCCAGAGCAGTTAGGGCCATCACTAGGTGGAATTTCACAAATTTCCAAATCTGAAACTTTCTTTGATATATGAGTTATGGGAGTTGGTGAGCCCAGAAAATGACACAGGCTGGTGCTGATGTGGAATAAGTTAGGAGAAAAACCTTTGTATTTTGTTAAAATGTTGTTGACAAATCATTAGGTTGAGCTTCAAAAGATGCTGGGATAAAAATGGAAATTTTTTTTTAATGTTTCACACAGAAAAAAAAAAATATATATATTGGCTTGTCCCATATCTTACACAGCCTGAATCAGAAATGGCCAAATGTCAGGAGTTTGCAGCTGCAATACAGGAATTTCATTTATCATCAAAAGGAGAAAGAGCTCCTTCATGCTGAGATCAGAACTGGGCTGACTACACCATTTCCTCGTCCAGACTTTGTTAGGGGGTTCCAGCGGTTGGGAGGGATGATTTATTCTGTCACA